>NC_041397.2:115194767-115357267 GCF_900747795.2 Erpetoichthys calabaricus
GTCTCATCAGACCATAGGACACGGTTCCGGTAATCCATGTCCTTAGTCTGCTTGTCTTCACAGCAAACTGTTTGCAGGCTTTCTTGTGCATCATCTTTAGAAGAGGCTTCCTTCAGGGACGACAGCCATGCAGACCAATTTGGTGCAATGTGCGCCGTATGGTCTGAGCACTGACAGGTTGACCCCACCCCCAACCCCTCCAACCTCTGCAGCAATGCTGGCAGCACTCATACGTCTATTTTCAAAAGACAACCTTTGGATATGACGCTGAGCACGTGCACTCAACTTCTTTGGTTGACCATGGCAAGGCCTGTTCTGAGTGGAACCTGTCCTGTTAAACCGCTGTATGGTCTTGGCCACTGTGCTGCAGCTCACTTTCAGGGTGCTGGCAATCTTCTTATAGCCTAGGTCATCTTTATGTAGAGCAACAATTATTTTTTTCAGATCCTCAGAGAGTTCTTTGCCATGAGGTGCCATGTTGAACTTCCAGTGACCAGTGTGAGAGTGATAACACCAAATTTAACACACCTGCTCCCCATTCACACCTGACACCTTGTAACACTGAGTCACATGACACCGGGGAGGGAAAATGGCTAATTGGGCACAATTTGGACATTTTTCACTTAGGGGTGTACTCACTTTTGTTGCCAGCAGTTTAGACATTAATGGCTGTGTGTCAAGTTATTTTGAGGGGACAGCAAATTTACACTGTTATACAAGCTGTACACTGACTACTTTACATTGTATCAAAGTGTCATATCTTCAGTGTTGTCCTATGAAAAGATAAAACAAAATATTTACAAAAATGTGAGGATGTAGTCACTTTTGTGAGATATTGTACATACATACATTGCTGAATGTAAAGGCAACACACCAAAACTATTAGAGAGCGTTTTTCTTCACCAAACTCTTTGAAATTGAACCTGTATGTGTTCAATGAATTTTAAGTTTATAAGAAACTAGCAAAATACCCGCGCTTCGCAGCGGAGAAGTAGTGTGTTAAAGAGGTTATGTAAACATATATATACATAAACATATATACTTACTGTATATATACATATCTACATATACACATCTACTTATATACATATATATATACATATACACATCCACATATATATACATATATCAACATATATATACACATACATATACACACATACATACATACACACATATATATAAATATACATATTTACATATCTACATATATATATACACATATATATACATACATATCTATCTATCTATCTACTATCTATCTATCTATCTATCTATCTATCTATCTATCTATCTATCTATCTATATCCCCGTGCTTTGCAGCGGCGAAGTACTGCTTTTAAATTTTTATTAAGAAGAAAACCTTTTTAAATTGAGTGAAAATATACTAATAACAATTTGTTAAGGATCTGTTTTTTTTGTGAAGCTGCCTTCACTCGAGTGATCACTTCGAGCTTTAAGCCTGAGAAATCACCCTGTAAATGCACACGTTTAATTGCACATCTGTTAATATGTATGCTTACAAAGTATTAAAAGACACTCAACAATTACACAGTATTAAAAGACACTCAACAATTAATGTCATTTACCTTCGTTCCCGCGTTTGACTCGTGCTGTAAATCTCTTCCTTGTTTTCACTTCACGTGATTACGTAGGAGGCGTAATACGTGATGACGCGATACGTGACTCCGCCTCCTCCATTAGAGTATATGGACAAAAAACAGGTTCCAGTTATGACCATTACGCGTAGAATTTCGAAATGAAACCTGCCTAACTTTTGTAAGTAAGCTGTAAGGAATGAGCCTGCCAAATGTCAGCCTTCTACCTACACGGGAAGTTGGAGAATTAGTGATGAGTGAGTCAGTGAGGGCTTTGCCTTTTATTAGTATAGACTAGCAAAATACCCGCGCTTCGCAGCGGAGAAGTAGAGTGTTAAAGAGGTTATGAAAAAGAAAAGGAAACCTTTTAAAAAGAACATAACATGATTGTCAATGTAATTGTGTTGTCATTGTTATGAGTTTTGCTGTCATATATATATATATATATATATATATATATATATATATATATATATATATATACACAGTAATCCCTCCTCCATCGCGGGGGTTGCGTTCCAGAGCCACCCGCGAAATAGGAAAATCCGCGAAGTAGAAACCATATGTTTATATGGTTATTTTTATATTGTCATGCTTGAGTCACAGATTTGCGCAGAAACACAGGAGGTTGTAGAGAGACAGGAACGTTATTCAAACACTGCAAACAAACATTTGTCTCTTTTTCAAAAGTTTAAACTGTGCTCCATGACAAGACAGAGATGACAGTTCTGTCTCACAATTAAAAGAATGCAAACATATCTTCCTTTTCAAAGGAGTGCAAAGCAAGCAGTCAAAAAAAAAATCAATAGGGCTTTTTGGCTTTTAAGTATGCGAAGCACCGCCGGTACAAAGCTGTTGAAGGCGGCAGCTCACACCCCCTCTGTCAGGAGCAGAGAGAGAGAGAGAGAGAGAGATAGAGAGAGAGATAAAAAATCAATACGTGCCCTTTGAGCTTTTAAGTATGCGAAGCTCCGTGCAGCATGTCCTTCAGGAAGCAGCTGCACACAGCCCCCCTGCTCACACCCCCCTACGTCAGCGCAAGAGAGAGAGAGAGAGAGAGAGAAAGTAAGTTGGGTAGCTTCTCAGCCATCTGCCAATAGCGTCCCTTGTATGAAATCAACTGGGCAAACCAACTGAGGAAGCATGTACCAGAAATTAAAAGACCTATTGTCCGCAGAAACCCGCGAAGCAGCGAAAAATCCGCGATATATATTTAAATATGCTTACATATAAAATCCGCGATGGAGTGAAGCCGCGAAAGGCGAAGCGCGATATAGCGAGGGATCACTGTATATATATATATATATATATATATACAGCAAAATACCCGTGCTTCGCAGCGGCGAAGTACTGCTTTAAAATTTTAAATAATAAACTGAGGGAAATTATACCAATAATTATTTGTTAAGGATCTCTTTGTATACCATGTTGTCAGTTCGCCCCTCCGGTTGTAATATGACCAAGTTGTGCGCTGAGCTTACTCTTGAGCATGCAACGTATACTTGGCCATGTGAAAAGCAAATCAAGAACAGCAAGACCGCGCCAGCTGCGGAGCTCAGCTTGGAGCGAAATGAAGTGAATGAAATGAGGTGAATGGGAGGGGAGATGATCACGTGACTCCAACACCCACCTTAACTCTCCATCCCTCCACAAACACACAAACACAGTCTCTCGGATCCCAACTCTTCTTTATATATATAGATAGATAGATAAATAGATAAATAGCAAAATACCCGCGCTTCGCAGTGGAGAAGTAGTGTGTTAAAGAGGTTATGAAAAAGAAAAGGAAACATTTTAAAAATAATGTACTATGATTGTCAATGTAATTGTGTTGTTATTGTTATGAGTGTTGCTGTCTTTTATATATATATATATATATATATATATATATATATATATATATATATATATATATATATATATATATATAATATACACACACACACATATAAACATATATATACATATATACATATATATACATATCTATATATATATATATATATATATATATATATATATATATATATATATGTATATATATATATATACACATCCACATATATATATACACATATCAACATATATATATACACATATCAACATATATATATACACATACATACACACACACATACACATATATATATATATATATATATATATATATATATATATATATATATATATGAATGGAAGAGAAGGTCTGTGATACGGTTTGCATATTTGCAGTTGGAGATCCACAAAGGGAGAAAAAACGAATCACGTATCATAAAATAGTTTTATTCCTGAGCTTTTAACCCCTGTCAGGGGTCTTCATCAGAGGATAATGCTTAGACTTACAAGAATCAAAGGCAATATATAGCAACACATTCAGTGGGGGGTGGGTGGAGGTGACTAAGTCAGTATGATCAAAGGGGGGGGGGGGGGTGTATCGTTTAATTAAAGTGCATATGTCCTTCTTAAGTTGGCATATGCTGGGTTTATGTCCAAGTGTCTGTTGATGGCATTTTCATCTGATAGCCAAGACTCGGCCAACTCTCTGGCGCTTTTTGTACTGGCCTTAAATTTTACTTTTACGTTGTCCTAGTTGAATGTGTGTCCTGTCGATTTAGTATGTGCATATATCAAAGATAGTGCGTCCTTTCATATATATATATATATATATATATATATATATATATATATATATATATATATATATATATAAACACACATATATATATATATATATATATATATATATATATAAACACACATATATATATATATATATATATATAAACACACATATATATATACACATACAGATATATATATATATATATATATATATATACATACAGATATATATATATATCTGTATGTATATATCTATAATAATAAAAGGCAAAGCCCTCACTGACTGACTCACTCACTGACTCACTCATCACTAATTCTCCAACTTCCCGTGTAGGTGGAAGGCTGAAATTTGGCAGGCTCATTCCTTACAGCTTACTTACAAAAGTTAGGCAGGTTTCATTTCGAAATTCAAAGCGTAATGGTCATAAGTGGAACATATTTTTTGTCCATACACTGTAATGGAGGAGGCGGAGTCACGTATCGCGTCATCACGCCTCCTACGTAATCACGTGAACTAAAAACAAGGAAGACATTTACAGCATGAGTCACACGCGGGAACGAAGGTAAATGACGTTAATTTTTGACTGTCTTTTAATACTGTCTGAGCATACATATTAACACATGTGCAATTAAACGGGTGCATTTACAGGGTGATTTCTCAGGCTTAAAAGCTCACCTTTTATCAAACGCGGGAAGAAAGGTAACTGACGTTGTTCACTGTCTTTTAATACTGTGTAACCATACATATTAACACATGTCCAATTAAACGTGTGCATTTACGGGGTGATTTCTCAGGCTTAAAAGCTCGCCTTTTACTAAAAAGGTAAATGCAAAACTATTTTCAATCAGTTTATTGAAACGCTCCCGTTAAGGATTGCAATAACATATTCGCAAGATAAAAGAACGAAGTACGGGGAAATGGAGGAACAGCCGCAAACAGCGAAGAGCAAAAAATTAATTAAACAATTGAGAACGGAGCGAGTTAAGCATACAAGCATGTTCATAAGGGAAACAAAGCACGGTGTAAAACGTAACTTTAAATTAAGTTAATAGAAACGCTCCCGCTGCGGATTGCAATAACATATTCGCGAGATAAAAGTTTAATGAGAAGACACGAGGTATAAACGAAGCACACGCCGTGGCGCAACGTTAGGGGCATCAGTTTCAACCATTCTATGATCTGCTTCTCGCAACTGAAAGACGGCACATGGCGGATGTTAGCCGACTTGCTGACCGCAACGTTAGGGGCTTCAACTATGCCGCTGACGCAACATGTCAGTGCCAACACTTTGCAGACTGTACTTAAAAGACACGCCCTCCTCACTGGACAGTTAAAAACACCAATCAAACTAACGATGACATCAAGTATTACCCAATCAAAAGTAGGAAAGGAGGCATCTTCATAAAATGCGTGTGGGATGATTTGCATGAGACGCTGCTTTAAAAAAAAAATGATAAAAAAAATACGGGATAAATCCCGTCCAGTATTGATTCAAAACGGGACGCGCAATTTCATTCTCAAACGCGGCACGATTCCGTATTTTAAAGGACGGGTGGCAACCCTACAGTGCCAGGTAACCACCCATACAATCAGATTGTGATTCAGACTAGGAATGCAATGAATGTAATTACCCCGATCTACATACAAGGCGAAAGTCTTGCAACATTCAAAGATGATGGTTTGGGATAATTAGTACTTATTAAGTACAACATTGAACATAAAAGAGCTTATGAAGCCTTGAACCGAAAAAAGCAAGATCTCAGAGATCGTAAAAAAAAAAAAGGAGGTAATGTCGTTTTACTCGCTGTACATTTTACTCAAACATTACCAGTTACTCCACGAGGGAGACCAGCAGATGAACTCAACGCGTGTTTAAAATCCATGCTTCTCCCACGGTTGGTTATATGTCGCGTGTTCTCGGGTAGGTACACCAAAAAATGTATACATTTAAGCATGTAATGGGCAAAGAAAAAATGAGGTATACCCGAAGGCACTGCAGTAGTACTCAATGTAACTTTATTTCTTAAATGTTAATGTTTTACTGTTTAATAATTTATACGCTTCTTATATATTGTTGAAATTCTTTTATGAAAATACCAGTGACAGCGCAATGCACGATAACATGGAGTGAATACACCATACGCATCTGCCCACGGCCGCCCTGGTGTGCGCAGATAGGAGTTGATTCTAAAATAAAATAAACATAAAAAGAGTAATACATTCATCACCCATAAAGCGGATAGCAGACGTGACGTATTATATGTGTACCACATTTCAAGTCAATATATATACCGGTGTTATTTATGAGAATATGAAGTAATATATAAGAAGCACATTTCATATAAATATAAATTATTAAACAGTAAAATCTTCTTCTGTAATGTGCTACCGTGGCTATTCGTTTGTCTGTCCAGGATTTTAAATCACCTGTAGCTCGCAAACCGTTTCACCTATTGACTTGAAATCTGGTACACATATAGAATGTCACGTCTACTATCCGCTTTATGGGTGATGATTGTATTACTCTTTTTATCCATCCATCCATCCATTTTCCAACCTGCTGAATCCGAACACAGGGTCACGGGGGTCTGCTGGTGCCAATCCCAGCCAACACAGGGCACAAGGCAGGAAACAATCTTGGGTTTTTATCTTTATTTTATTTTATTGTAGAATCAACTCCTATCTGCGCACACCAGGGCGGCCATGGGCGGATGCGTATGGTGTATTCACTCCACGTTATCGTGCATTGCGCTGTCACTGGTATTTTGATAAAAGAATTTGAACAACATATAAGAAGCGTATAAATTATTAAACAGTAAAACATTAACATTTAAGAAGTAAAGTTACATTAAGTACTACTGCAGTGCCTTCGGGTATACCTCATTTTTTGTTTGCCCATTACATGCTTAAATGTATACATTTTTTGGTGTACCTACCCGAGAACACGCGACATATAACCGAGCGTGGGAGAAGCATGGATTTTAAACACGCGTTGAGTTCATCTGCTGGTCTCCCTTGTGGAATAACTGGTAATGTTTGACTAAAATCTACAGCGAGTAAAACGACATTACCTCCTATTTTTTTTTTTACGATCTCTGAGATCTTGCTTTTTTCGGTTCAAGGCTTCATAAGCTCTTTTATGTTGTATGGTGTACTTATCCCAAACCATCATCTTTGAATGTTGCAAGACTTTCGCCTTGTATGTAGATCGGGGTAATTACATTCATTGCATTCCTATTCTGAATCACAATCCGATTGTATGGGTGGTTACCTGGCACTGTAGGGTTGCCACCCGTCCTTTAAAATACGGAATCGTGCCGCATTTGAGAATGAAATTGCGCGTCCCGTTTTGAATCAATACGGGACGGGATTTGTCCCGTAGTTTTTTTATCATTTTTTTTAAAGCAGCGTCTCATGCAAATCATCCCACACGCATTTTATGAAGATGCCTCCTTTCCTACTTTTGATTGGGTAATACTTGATGTCATCGTTAGTTTGATTGGTCTTTTTCACTGTCCAGTGAGGAGGGCGGGTCTTTTAAGTAGAGTCTGCAAACTGTTGGCACTGAGATGTGGCACCCGCTGCAGTATGCGTCCCTTATTTTTTTGTATTAAAAGTGGTAACCCTACCTGGCAGGTAACACTTATGTTTGGTCATGAAGTCGTCTAAAATCCGCCACGTGCCCTCTTTTAATTGTGAGAAGCAGATATATATAGCCAAATTCTCGCGCTTCGTTGCGGCGAAGTACTGCTTTTAATTTTTTAAGAAGAAAAGAAAACCTTTTTAAACGGATCGAAAATATACCAATAACAATTTGTTAAGGATCTGTTTTTTTGTGAACCTCGCTTTTCACAGCTGTCGCGCTACGGCGTGTGTTTCGTTTATTTGACAGTATGTAGATCGTGGTAATTACATTCATGGCATTCGTTTTCTGAATCACAATCTGACTGTATGGGTGGTTACCTGCCAGGTTACGCTTGTGGTTGGTCAGGAAGTCGCCTTACATCCGCCACGTGCCCTCTTTCTGTTCCCAGAAGCTGATCATAGAATGGTTTTAATAGTTTACTTTCAAATAATGCAAAGAGTATGCGACACGTGTTTCTCCCTAATTCTGGGCTCATCAGGCATACACACTCACTGCATCCCCTCTCGTGAATCGAATCTCTATCGTCAGCGCCAGAGTTGAAGCCCCTAACGTTGCGGTCAGCATGTCGGCTAACATCCGCCATGTGCCGTCTTTCAGTTGCGAGAAGCAGATCATAGAATGGTTGAAACTGTTGTCCCTAACGTTGCGCCACGGCGTGTGGTTCGTTTATACCTCGTGTCTTCTCATTAAACTTTTATCTCGCGAATATGTTATTGCAATCCGCAGCGGGAGCGTTTCTATAAACTTAATTTAAACTTACGTTTTACACCGTGCTTTGTTTCCGTTATGAACATGCTTATATGCTTCACACGCTCCCTTCTCAATTGTTTAATGAATTTTTTGCTCTTCGCTGTTTGCGGCTCTTCCTTCATTTCTCCCTACTGCGTTCTTTTATCTCGCGAATATGTTATTGCAATCCTTAACGGGAGCGTTTCAATAAGCTTAATTTAAACTTACGTTTTACACGGTGCTTTGTTTCCCTTATGAAGATGCTTGTATGCTTCACTCGCTCCCTTCTCAATTGTTTAATGAATTTTTTTGTTCTTCGCTGTTTGCGGCTCTTACTTCATTTCTCCCTACTGCATTCACAGTCTTTTCACGTGATTACGTGGGAGGCGTGATGACGTGACACTCAACTCCGCCTCCCACGGCCATCAAGCTGCCGTCCATTACAGTATATTGTCAAAAAAGAGGTTCCAGTTATGACCATTACGCGTTGAATTTCGAAATGAAACCTGCCTAACTTTTGTAAGTAAGCTATAAGGAATCAGCCTGCCAAATTTTAGCCTTCCACCTACACGGGAAGTTGGACAATTAGTGATGAGTGAGTCAGTCAGTCAGTGAGTCAGTGAGGGCTTTGCCTTTTATTAATTAGTATAGATAAATAATGCATACTTTTTTTAGATATATGGGGTAAAATCTGCATTAGGAAAACTAATATGGCTAAATAGTGCTTTCATGAAGTTAAGAATTGCTAAAGTTCTTTAGAAAACATCTAAGTAAGATTAATGTAAAACAGTAGACTGAGCCCAAAGAAAAATGTAATTAAAAGGTAAGAAATGGTATTGGAACAAAATGAAAACCAAAAAGGCTGTTACTTTAGTTTTCCCTGGCTCTAAAAAATGACTTGTGTGACTCCTAAATTATTTATTTGACTGAGATACATAGTTTTAAAAGGTTTTTCATTTTTAAAATTTTTTCCTATCAGAAATCGGGATCCCTAACTGGAGTGCCTATTTCTGGGGTGAGTAATGATAAAAAAAAAAATTAAATGTAAACCAGTCTGTAGTAATAACCACATCTTTCTTACAATGTGTATGCTTTAGGAATATTTACTGTAAATCTGAAGGAATAGCTTGACTTTAAGATTAGACAGATTATTTACAGTTACTTTTCCTCAACATGCCCCTTTGGCAGTTGCTGCTCCTCTTCTTGAGACTTAGACCATCTGATTAATAAGTTAAACTTTAGAATTAATTCTCACTTGTGTTTGTTGATTTGTTGTTTTTTTCTATCAAAGTGTCAGTTATATCTGAATTATTTGGCAGTGTACTTTAATGCAAATAAAATTGACCTGTTAGAAGTATGAAAATATGTTGCAGTTCTATCCATTTGCTCCCATGATATTCCAAGCCATTCTGTGACACTGTGTAGAAGAATTTCTGCTGTTGATGGTCAACTAATAAGGAGATGGCCCTTAATAATTTTGTATGCAATATCTAGTCACCAAATTCTTAAGGATATTACGTCACAAACTTGTGGATTATACTTTACAGTGTTTGGGAGACCAATCTGCTGCTCTAGTTGGACAGATGTGCTTTCAAGATGGACTGGCCAAAAATACGTAAGTTGCATTTTGATTTTTGGTTTTGATTTGATATACTTTGTTTAATTCCTGAGGGGAAATTGTCTTTTGGCTTGAAGTAGTCAGTTTATTTTTCATTGCTTATAATTGAGTGTGTCTATTAAGAACAATCATATACAGTGCATCCGGAAAGTATTCACAGCGCATCACTTTTTCCACATTTTGTTATGTTACAGCCTTATTTCAAAATGGATTAAATTCATATTTTTCCTCAGAATTCTACACACAACACCCCATAATGACAACGTGAAAAAAGTTTACTTGAGATTTTTGCAAATTTATTAAAAAATAAAAAAATTGAGAAAGCACATGTATATAAGTATTCACAGCCTTTGCCATGAAGCTCAAAATTTACCTCAGGTGCATCCTCTTTCCCCTGATCATCCTTGAGATGTTTCTGCAGCGTAATTGGAGTCCACCTGTGGTAAATTCAGTTGATTGGACATGATTTGGAAAGGCACACACCTGTCTATATAAGGTCCCACAGTTGACAGTTCATGTCAGAGCACAAACCAAGTATGAAGTCAAAGGAATTGTCTGTAGACCTCCGAGACAGGATTGTTTCAAGGCACAAATCTGGGGAAGGTTACAGAAAAATTTCTGCTGCTTCCCAATGAGCACAGTGGCCTCCATCATCCATAAGTGGGAGAAGTTCGAAACCACCAGGACTCTCCCTAGAGCTGGCCGGCCATCTAAACTGAGCAATCGGGGGAGAAGGGCCTTAGTCAGGGAGGTGACCAAGAACCCGATGGTCACTCTGTCAGAGCTCCAGAGGTCCTCTGTGGAGAGAGGAGAACCTTCCAGAAGAACAACCATCTCTGCAGCAATCCACCAATCAGGCCTTTTATGGAAGCCACTCCTTAGTAAAAGGCACATGGCAGCCTGCCTGGAGTTTGCCAAAAGGCACCTGAAGGACTCTCAGACCATGAGAAAGAAAATTCTCTGGTCTGATGAGACAAAGATTGAACTCTTTGGTGTCTATGCCAGGCGTCACGTTTGGAGGAAACCAGGCACTGCTCATCACCAGGCCAATACCATCCCTACAGTGAAGCATGGTGGTGGCAGCATCATGCTGTGGGGATGTTTTTCAGCGGCAGGGACTGGGAGACTAGTCAGGATAAAAGGAAAGATGACTGCAGCAATGTACAGAGACATCCTGGATGAAAACCTGCTCCAGAGCGCTCTTGACCTCAGACTGGGGCGACGGTTCATCTTTCAGCAGGACAACGACCCTAAGCACACAGCCAAGATATCAAAGGAGTGGCTTCAGGACAACTCTGTGAATGTCCTTGAGTGGCCCAGCCAGAGCCCAGACTTGAATCCGATTGAACATCTCTGGAGAGATCTTAAAATGGCTGTGCACCGACACTTCCCATCCAACCTGATGGAGCTTGAGAGGTGCTGCAAAGAGGAATGGGCAAAACTGGCCAAGGATAGGTGTGCCAAGCTTGTGGCATCATATTCAAAAAGACTTGAGGCTGTAACTGCTGCCAAAGGTGCATCGACAAAGTATTGAGCAAAGGCTGTGAATACTTATGTACATGTGATTTCTCAATTTTTTTATTTTTAATAAATTTGCAAAAACCTCAAACTTTTTTCACGTTGTCATTACGGGGTGTTGTGTGTAGAATTCTGAGGAAAAAAATGAATTTAACCCATTTTGAAGTAAGGCTGTAACATAACAAAATGTGGAAACAGTGATGCGCTGTGAATACTTTCCGGATGCACTGTATTTATTGTATCATTTAGATCAGTTCTGTTTTGGGAAAGATAGTTGACAGTAAACAATAAAAATATGTCAAATCTGCATCATTTGTTAAATTTACAGAAAAAAAAAAATTGTCCTCTTTCAGTTCCTATGTTGTGAACTATTTTTTACAATGCTGATTCACATGTAAAGACGTGGCTAAAAATGAAATCTTTCACAACATATTAAAAATATTTTTTCCTTCATTGCTTTATGTTTTTATTAATAATATTAAGAAATGTTGGGAGTGTTGGGGTTTCATGTTGGAAAACCCCATTTAATTGCCTTAGGTGAAATTTGAAGCAATCAGAAGAATAAGGTGGGGGGGGGACGGACACATTTTTGAACATCATGTTCTCCAGTTGGTTGGAGGGTGGTCCTGCTTATGACAACCATTTCATGGTGGTCTTTTTATTATGTTGTGCAGATGAGTCAAAGTCAGAGGCAGAGCACGTGTTACGTCTTTGGTTCCCCTCCTAAGATGATGGTTTCCACATTCTAGGAGGAAAGTGCTTATTTGCATTTTCTCATTAAAGTAACTGCAATCATGCAGTCACACAGACTGAATACATGCTGAAATTGCATGCTGATTATTTTGAAGTATTTTATCTTGCCAAGTTTACTCCAGCAACTAATTTATAACACTGCTACTGACATGTTGTGGTGGTGAGCCTGAAATAATGAACTAAGGGTGGGCAAAGTCATTCCTGGAGGGCCGCAGTGGCTGCAGGTTTTTGTTCCAACTCAATTGCTTAATAAGAAGCACTTATTGCTCTAGAAACCCTTCTGCTTCATTTTAGTTATCTCCCTCATTAAGATTTTGAACCCTTATTGCTTATTTAAGTCTTAAACAGCTGCATTCTCGGTTTTTAATTGCTCCTTATTGGCAATAAGATGCAAATGACAAAAGAAACCAGCAGTTATCCATTTTGCTTGTTACCCTTTACACCTGTGTGTATTTATCGTGCACTGTTTGGTTTAATTAAATAATTGGAAGGAAAGAGAAGAGAAGAAAGTGAAGGACTGAGAATTACTCATCGGATTTTTCACTTCAAAGTATTTGGATGATATCCTTAGAATGGAAAAAGAATCTAGGATATGAGAATGACTTGACATAGCAGAGTTAAAGCACTAACAAGGCATGAAATATAATTGTTGGCAAGGATTGTTTTCTAATTAAGCAACTGGGTTGGAACAAAAACCCGCGGCCACTGCGGCCCTCCAGGAATGACTTTGCCCACCCCTGAACTAAGGCAAATTGAAAGAACTAAGCATTTTGTGGTACTCTGGACCTATTGCTAAGAATTAATAGTTTGCAGTGGGGAAATAAACAAATACAGTTCCCATGTGCTGAGTAAGGGAGTAATTACAGAAAAAAACTTATAATGTATTTAATATCAATTGGAAAAAATGGTGCCAAATGACATACACACAAGTATAAATTTCAGTATACCTTTTTGTATTTATGTACTGCAAAATGACCTTTTAAAATAATTAAAGCTTAAAAAGATTCTTTTAAAGAGCTGCGTCTCTTTCTCTTTAAGATATGGAACTGGCTGTTTTCTGCTTTATAATACTGGCCAAAAGGTTAGTTTTCTCTAGTTTTGTAAATTTACAGTGTTGTGATCGATTATTTATCTTAATTTTAAAAGCTTTGGTTTGTTGAGTTGTTCCACCCATTATAATGAACCTGCATTTCTTTTTACTTATTTGGGGAAATGCAAAATAAAAATGTACACTGCCTAATTTTTTTCTCCTTCCTAATATTTCTTCACAATTTGTTATACTAAAACTTAATTTACATGATAAAATTTGTTTAAAACAATAGTTATTGCTAGATTTAAAATGTCATATATATGCATGCCTTTAACAAATATATACAGTGATCTTATTGTCTTTTATAATAAGTCCTTAAATTAAAGTTACGCATGTGGATATAGTGTTGTGTGCATAGTTTTAGCAAAAGTGTTCCAGATTAGTCTAGTTGGATGGATGTCATTGTGAACAGTAGTTTTGTTTAGTCTCGCCATAACCCATACATTTTGTTCATTGTGTTATAATGCTATGTAGTGTGTTGTTCGTAAGGTACTGTATATTCTATAGAACAAAATCATGTTTCCCCATAAATTATAAACTAAACTAGTTTTGATTTCACATTAATGAATGATGCTTCTGTTTAACATTTGCCCTTTTTATTATGTAATTTAGCCAGTTATGTCTGAGCATGGTCTTCTGACAACTGTAGCATATAAACTTGGCAGAGACAAACCTGCTTTCTATGCTTTAGAGGTGAGTTGTAATATTTAACTTTTGTCAACAGAATTTTGATATATCTGTCAAATAAATTGAATACACATCAATTATGTTTGTACAAACAGTATAGACTTTGAAATGTTTTATATAAAAGCCTTTATTTTTATAAGCCAATTGTTAATTATTTTATATACAGAATAATAAGGTAATATATTTGCATCCAATTTTATATGATTTATTTTATATGTTAAAAGTCCACTTTGAAAATGAATTATGATCTGTGTTTTTCATATGCATTATCTTAACAGGGAAATGGTTGAGGGAAAGTTTTTGCATTTTGCTCTTGTAATTCCAGCTCCTCCTGTGCCTGTTTTCTTTAAGTTAACAATTTTGTGGGCAACAAAGACAACATTTTTTTCCTATCGCTCTGTATTAGCTTAAAATACAATGCACCTGAATTAAGAAACCCCTGTTAGAAAATAACCACCTTCATTAAAAACTGAAGCAAATTTAAATTCCTCATTATAGCATAATGTCAAAGGATTCATAATTAAAAATTACCTTAGTTTGTTAATGAAGCAATAGTATAAGTGAAGAGACCACTTGACTAAGCCTATTCATTCCCCAGATGTCATTTATATTTATATTCTTGCCATTCAAGTTTAAAAGGCAGGAATTCACAATTAAATTCAGTTCTACAATGAGAAAAAATAAAGATATTAATGCTAAATTTAAATATAGTGGGGTACAGATTTTAGGAATCCATGCTTTTCTTACAAACAATACACAGTTATAGTCACCTTTTATATGTAACCTTAGTGGTTAAGTGCTGTTTAACTGACGTGCTTTATAAAGAAATTCAATAGCTTTCCTAAAGTGCTTTCCCACCACAGGAATTTTTTCAGGAAGAAGGGAGTTTTTTGAAACTTAGGAACTTTTGTAGCATTCCCACCACAGGAACTTGGGCCATTAGTAGTTCCTGGTAGGTTGTTCCTGGTAGTTTGGAGGAGGTGTACTTCAGGGGGTGTATATTTTGTTCAACCAGGAACTATCACAGGTGGAGCTGACTGGTTAACAACATGCATTGGTGCCAACTTACAATTCTGTTAGTAGTTTGGACGTTGGAGATGTTGGTGAAGATGGAGCTCTGCACTTTGCACTGCATCAACTCCATAGCCTCCATACACTTCAATAAAGCAAGGCGGAGTTTGGTCCCGCTCCTGTGAACTACTGAACGCACCACACCTTGCACTGCATCACTTTTCTTTACAGATCACATATTTTGTATAAATGTTACAGTTCCAGTTGTGTGATGGGAACACAACAACTAAAAGGAGCCAGGGACCACAAGTGGATCATGGTCTGCATTTTACAGGAACTTGTTGCATCCTGAGAATAAATTTCCTGCAGTGGGAGATCACCTTTTGCATGTGTTACATGAATAATAGTTCACATGTAACTTCATAGGTTAAGCGCTGTACCTTATTGTTTGTTTCAGAATAAATCCCCTGAGGCTATGAAGCTTAATTTAATGTGTTTAATTCATTTAATGCAAGCCATAAATATTAAAGATTACTCACCAATTATGAATATACATTCTGTGAACCTCAGAGACTGAGTTTCCAGCAATTGCCCACTGGAGAAAAAGGTTCAGCCTTTTCACCATTAATTCTAATAATAGACTGAAAGTTCACAATTTAACAGTTTAACAATTTATTAACTAGAAAACACAAAATTACATATAGTAGCAGAAATAAAATAATTACAAATATACAGTATGTGGTGGATAATGGCTAAGAACACAGGCATGTTCTCTGGGAGCTTGTGCTAGAATGTTCCCAATTGCCCTTGAGTTACAACTTCTATTCTATTGTACAGTCTGAGGCAAGTTACTGGAGCAGTTTTGGAGCACCAACTGAAAATAAAGACTGTGATACAATTACATAAACCTCTGCAGATCAATAAGATAGAATGAGGCATGACTCTGTGACTTCTGTAAATGTGCAGCTGATATAATAGTCTCAAATTATTGTAAATGTCCGAAAGCATTAAAGCAGGTGTGCGATATACTCTTGTTCCCAAGAAAGGGCTAAAAGCTAAACAATTATTTAATTGTCAGGCTCCCATGGTGGTTTATTTGAAGACAATGACAGCTGTTATCCCACTGGATGAAAACTAGTTCTCTCACTCTTTAATGCATAGAGAAAGTTACTATTGAGGGCGGCACGGTGGCGCAGTGGTAGCGCTGCTGCCTCGCAGTAAGGAGACCTGGGTTCGCTTCCCGGGTCCTCCCTGCGTGGAGTTTGCATGTTCTCCCCGTGTCTGCGTGGGTTTCCTCCGGGCGCTCCGGTTTCCTCCCACAGTCCAAAGACATGCAGGTTAGGTGGACTGGCGATTCTAAATTGTCCCTAGTGTGGGCTTGGGGTGTGGGTGTGTTTGTGTGTGTGTCCTGCGGTGGGTTGGCACCCTGCCCGGGATTGGCTCCTGCCTTGTGCCCTGTGTTGGCTGGGATTGGCTCCAGCAGACCCCCGTGACCCTGTGTTCGGATTCAGCGGGTTGGAAAATGGATGGATGGATGGAAGTTACTATTGATGAAGTGCAACAGGAATTTGTTCTCTGTCATTTATGGTTGGTCAATTGATAAAAAATATTCTCTTGTCCATACATGCTCCAATATCCTACAGTATCTATATTGCTGCTGTGTGGCAAATAAAATATTTATATATATTTTTGTTAGAAAAATTTAAGTTAATTTGGTACATAAACACATTCTTAATTACAAAAATGTCTTCATCTTTGATCTTTACAGCTTACCACATACCTAAAAGAATTATTAAATTCACAAATGCACCCAGGCAACACCAGTATTTCTATTTGTAATAAATAAATCAGAGTAAACTGCTTGAAACTAGCTAGAAAAACTTCACTCTTCATCATTACCTGAATATTCTAACAGTTTTGAAAAAATGAATACATGCAAAGTTTAATGGTCCCATTGCCAAATTAAATTATGCCCGGAGCTATGCATAAAACAACCTTGACAAAGCCTATTTGTTCTTTTCCTTGCGTCCTTCAAAAATGCAGTTAAATTCAGGAATAAAAAACTGTTAAAAGTTATTAAACTAAAAAAAGTCAACTGAAGTGCTGTAGTTTGTTTACTTTGAATACTGGAACCTGAAATTTCTGAATTTCAGCCTTTCTATGTGTAACTGTCAGGATATGTTTATCTGTCTGCCATTTGACAGTTATCTTCATTGTCAAATGGTAAAGCTTTTACACTCAATCAATACTATGACAAATTATTGACATGGTTTATGTGTCACATTATTCACAGGTTTAGGTGTCACATGCTGCAGTCCTTGCACCCATTGAGATCCTAAAATAAGGCCTACTCCCTTCTTTTTTTGGTCAGCAGTTCAACTAATGAATTCTTAACATATACATCCTTGGTAATTGTAGCTTTGTAACATAACATCCTCAAACCTGCTTAATCCAATTCAGGTTCATGGGAAGCTGAAACATCCTGGTAGTACTGACTACATGGCAGGAAACGGCCCTGGACTGGGTGCCAGTCCATAACTGGGCCCATGCTCTATGACAGTGTTTAATCTTTTTTTTTTTTTTTTTTTTTTAATAATTGTTTTAACTGTTTTCAGACAGGCTAGATAAAAAATCACAACTTCCACTTCTTTCTAATTAATTACTGTTGCACTGACATGATCAGTGTTCAGTATAACCAAGATATATGCAAGAAGGGCACTAACAGTCCCAAAGAAATTAAGGTGGATACACAAAATGTGAAAACAACAGAAGTCTGAAGATGCAGTAAGGTTGACCCACACTCTCATAGGAACATAAATATTTCAAAGAAGAGAAAAACACTCAGTTTATTGAATCTGTTAACTTTAGTAATAGACAAGATGTCTGAATATCATATTCAACACTTTAAATTATCATCTGCTTCTCCACTCTAACAACATGACTATGAGTGTACATTTCATTAGTGTCTTCAAGTAAATTAGTTAATATTAGCTGGGAGTCTTTCAACTTTATTCATGGCATTGAGAGTTTTGATGTCCTGGATTAGGAGTCAGTGGTGAATTTAGGTATGGGTGGATGCCCAGGCTGGCATCTTGCTGGGGGTGGAATGGGGTGCCTAAACCAAAAGTTAAAGGGTGTGTGCTCTGTAAATTCCACAGAATGTACATCAGGGGGTGCAGTTTATGTTCCTGAAGGGGTGCACGCTCCAGACACCGAGGGGTGGTGTCTCTCTCTCCTAAACACTACCCAGGGCTGCAAATGGGCTTCGATTGGCACTGTTAGGAGTCCATGTAACATCTCTAGATAAGGAAATACTTTTAACTCCAGAGACGCTCTGGTGAAGTTTCTGTCTTTTGTATATTGCAGTGACCAGAATTATACAGATAACTTTGTGTAACCTTTGAAATGAAGGTTACTCACACATATCTATTAAAGTCCTGCAAGATGAAAAGTCAAACTTTATACAGTCCCACTAATATGTAAATTTTATCTGTAAGCTGTAGAGTGCATGACTTGCTTGCTACTTTATGAGCCTTTCGTCTAAACCTAAATATTTTTCACAATTTTTCAGGGATCAGTTGCAATAGCAGGTGCTGTAGTATGTTGGTTGAAAGACAATCTGGGTATTATACAGTCTGCAGGAGATGTTGGTAAGTGCCTGGCCAGTTTCTTTGTGTATATACAGTAATTCATTGATGCAAATATATAATGATAATGTAAAATGATCAGTCTGTTATTAAATTTGCTTTATTTAATAAACTATTAGGATAATGGATCATTTTCACTGCTTTGTGCTTTGTTCTGTTAGACTGAATGACTACTAAAGTATGCACTAAACAAAATGGTTTTGTAGTTGTTAGCGTTAAACTTAAAATTGCATACATAACTGTAATAAATTCACTTTTACCAATTACTGGATACTGCAGAATAATTATTTTATATCTTATGCTTTGCTGAAGTGAATGATTTTACTGATACAATTCGTTTTTAGTTCTATCTGTTATGACCTCTATCTAGTTACTTATAACTTTTATTTCTAAAGTATTTTCTCTTGTGTTCTGAATCATCAGTATGGATCCAAGATTGGGGATACTTTTTCTTCTTTTTTTTGATTATGTATTGGGTTTAGTCACATGGAATGTCAGTCTTTTTTTTTTTTATAATGATTTAATCTTCTGTTTCTTTTTCATTTGTCTTTGTCTCCTGCCAAATTTCAACCTATTGAAGAACAGTATCTTTATTAAGTGATCATTAACACTAAGCTGTGTTTTAATATAGTATCAGGATTTGACAAAGTTATAAACTCCTTGGTCAGCTGAAATGGTCCGAGTCGGCTCCACACACCCTGGTTGTTACCGGGAGCCTCTTCAATCTGGAAACCATCAATAATATACCAGAGGATGAGCCAGGAGACACAAGGCAGGGGATACACAGTCCACAAGGGATTGATGCAAAGTGTCAAGTGCTTTTATTTAAAGCAAACAAACTCTAGTGTTCCTAAAATGCAGTGTAGATCCTTCAAATGATATATAATCAATAAAATAGCATGAAACATGAAGGTTAAGATGTTACATAAGTAATCCAATAAAATAGAGTTTAAAAAAAAAGCACAGGCTCCAATGCCTTTTCTAAAAATCTGGTGTCTCCTCAGCTGATCCCATCAGAACTTTGCAGCGAGAGGAGATGCCAGATGACAAGTTTAATCCTGGGTTTGGACATCCACAGCTGTAGGACACAACTCTGAATTCCACTTATGTCTTCCTCAGCCAGTCCTTTGGCATTAAAAGGGAGACACCTGACGATGGGACCACTCCTACTCCCCTGTGTAGCTCAATAGCAGCACCCCTTCCTAAGCTCAACACATTCTTGCGCAGGCCTGCCACTTACTTCCCTGGCCACCTGCCTCCTTTCTTCCCAGCATGGACACTCCCAATCCTGCCTCTCTCACATCCTTAACCTCCATTTCTTTTGTCTCTTTATCTCTTGTTTCTTTTTGCCCTCTTCTGCCATGGGGGCTCCCTTTATAGTCTTGATTAGGTGCAAGTGCTGTCCTCCACCGGCTCCGAGGTGTGAGAGAAGCACTTAACTGACCTGCTTGTATTTGCACATGAATGCGCGATCAGACAAGCACCCCAGTCAACCTCGGAGAGAAGTGTGCATGGTCACACATACACCTGCACCTGCTTGGAGCCTACACGCTTCAGGACTCCAGATTATTTAAAACTTTTGCTTCACCACAGACCCCTTATCACACCAGCATATAGCATTTGCAGATTTTGAGAATTACACAACCTCAAAAATTAGTTTCAGACTACCAGAAAAGTGAGTGTATTGCTTTATCACATACTCTACATGTTGTGTAAATACAATGGTTTCTCTGTACTTTCCTAGTATGTTGTACCACTATGCAAGTTTCACACATCTGATTATATTTCCTGTGTTTTTTCCATTGCAGAAAAGTTAGCAGCATTAGTAGGCACTTCATATGGCTGTTACTTTGTGCCAGCTTTCTCGGGCTTGTATGCTCCTTACTGGGAACCAAGTGCCAGAGGGTAAGTTACAGTAGCTCCCACCCTGGCATTTTGTTGGCTAAACATTATTTCCTGGTAATGTTAATCTTTGTCAGTTTACTTATACTATGAAATAAACACTAAAAATGCATCTTTATTTGACTCAGTATAAAAGACTTCAGATGATGAAATAAGGATGTTTCATAATTCTGTTACTACATACTCACTGTTTGCATGACTGCAAATTGAACTTAATAGATACATAACAAAATTCAAAACTGGGGTGAGTATAGTCCTTAGCTGTAGTTCTAAGATTTGATTAATAGATCTTGCCATATTTGAAAAGAAATTTGGACAGATCGTCAACTGTAAATGAGAATTTCTTTTTTTCTAATTTCAAATAGTATGGAACATCAGTTACCCACTGACTTATAATAAGTTGGCTGGGATTCTTCCATTTGAGCAAGATACGTCTACGTGCTAGTAGTGTGGTAAAGGCAGTTACAAACACAGCTCTTAATGGGTTGGGAGTGATTGTGACACCAAGGCTGTCTGATAGGCATTCAAAGATTTTTTTTAATCAAATCTTAGATTCAGCATTTATATTGAGGAAAAAGGACATCCTTCTTTCTTTGTTGTTGTTAAAGATTCGCTCATGCTGTTGGCTCTGTTCTCTTCCTCTCCCGTGGGGGTTGAATTATGGTTTGTAATGTTTGACATAATTGTATGGAATGTTGTTTCCTTTAAATAAAACTAATAAAATTTAACTGTAGTTCTTACCTTCCAGTAGTTTATACATTGTATGGTATTATTAATTTCCAAATGTCCCGTTCCAGTGACAATAAAAATGTCAAGCACTGACTTTTATTTCAAAGTAATACATTTCATTCATATTATTATTGTTATGTGTTTTGATGAGTATATCACAATAGTCCTAAAAACATGATTTCAGTATGTAGTGGATAGTACACTTACTACTTTATACTTTTTATGTTTTATTGTGTTTCAATATGGAGTCTTTTTTAAATTGAGGTTTTTGCCATTGATTAGACTAGACAGAGTTTTTTAGCAACTTCCAGATTAACTGTAAAAGACATAGCTATACTGATGCTCAAGTATATTCCATCCTAAAAAAAACTGAGAAAATATCAAAACAACTGATTTTTGTGGCTGGCATTACAGACTGAATATTTGGCCAAGAGGTGCACACAATTGTGAGGCTTGTAAGAGACCTGTGGCAACTCTGGAAAAAATATAGTCTTCCATGGTTGTGTTGAGAGAAGATACACATGCTATAATCGCCTGCTACATAACAAATCTGGACTTCACTGAAGTATGGAAAGTTGTTATGAAGAAGGGAGAAAAATGTATCATGTTGACTATAACGTGATAAATGCATGAGAGAGGCCCTGAGAGAAGGAGACAAGTCTTTGGTTTGATGAGACTAAAGTGAACCTTTTCATTAGCACTTTCTACTAGTGTTTGGCACATTCATTAGACTGTTCGTTTGTGATTTCGAGAAACAGTGGTATGAGCATGAAGCATAATGATTTTATCATCATGCTACAGAGATACTGCATGTACTGTAAAACATGAAATACTGTACATAAAGAAAAAGGGCAGAAGGGTTGTGGCAACATACAAAGAAAGCATGGGGTGAGACTGATGCAGTTTGTATGAAACCTGGGAATTAGGAGCTGATTTATTTTTTTACCAGGACATTGACACAGTGACCCAAATGATGCAGCCAAAGAGAATCCAAAGAGGCTGAAAATCAGTATTCTGGAGCAGCAGTCTTCAAGATGTTACCAAGTTCTGTTATGCTTCAATCCCCAACCAACTTTAGAGAGCATCAGGACATATACAGAGACAATCAACAAAGATTTCTTTATCTAGGTGTGCTAGGACTTATTATAAATATATAGGACTATAATTTCTGGCAAAATTTCTACCAAATAGTGACTTGAACAGGGATCACAACCTTAACAATCAGCCAGAATACATTATTAATTATAATTTAATTTAGAAGGATCTACACAATGTCATTTGTAGTTTGCCACTGTTCAATTTGTTTGGTGTTACTTACCATATAATTCCAGTGTAATGCAATACAACAGAGAGATATACAGTATAGCCTTTATTCTGGATTATATAGGATGTAATTTTTTTAATTATGCCAGAAATTATTCCTTGTACACTAATATATTAAATGTAAATATAAAGAACAGACTGGTATTGTGTCTCTTCTTTACAAAAAAAAAAAAAAAGATATGAAAGATACTGAAACAGCTATTCAGTGCATGTAGAAATGCAAATGGTGTTTAACTTTTGGAATTAGTTTTGTTTCCTGTGTTCTCTATGGTTAATCTGACTGGTCCATTTTTTTACATTAGAATCATCTGTGGCCTCACTCAGTTTACAAATCGAAGCCACCTAGCCTTTGCAGCTTTGGAAGCAGTCTGCTTTCAGACACGGGAGGTGAGCATTTTTTCAGTTAAATGTAATTTTAAACTTTCTTCTCCTATAAATCTCTTTCAGTTTAGTTAATGTACATATATGCATGCCATAATCCATATATTCTGTAAAGTTTGATTCTGCAGTTACTGTTGAGTTATTATAAATCATACTCTTTGTCTTTATCCACTGCAGTCAGTTTCTTTTTAATTTTCAAGAAACTCGATTATACCACGAGACAATTGTGAACAACGTTGGATAGCTACTTATTTTCTATTAAAATGGAGGAAGAAGCAGGATCATACTATATAATTCTATAGGGTTTGAATTTCCTTTTGTTTTATACAAGTGTTAGAAAGTTTGTGAACCTTTTAGATTTTTCTCTGCATCTGCAAAAATATGACCTAAACAAATGACACAAAAATACTTTTTCCATTTAATATTTTCCTGTTTGCACTTTATATGGAACTATCCTTTCATGTTAGTCTACTTAAAAACAGTTTACTCTTTGACTGGTTGGATGAAAACTGTCCAACAGTGCAAACACAGGGAGACCATAGGCACAAAACTTTACAGAATCCCTAACCAAAGATACAGTTTGATAATGAAAGGTATTGTTTTGCCTCTTTCCTATCTCATATTTCCCCAGTAATTATTGTTACCTAAAATGTAGTCTTTTCAAGGATGCCTGTCTTTTGTTCCAACATGCTGTTTAAATTCCAACATTTACAATTTCCAGTGTCTTGACTTTGCAGTGTTTATCAATAAAATCAAAGATCAGTCTTTTAAGGTAGCAAGTATTGACTCTACTTTTTCATGTGAGACTTTGCTTTTTCCTTATTACCAGTAGTTTAAGAAGAAAAAAACCATAAAAGCCGAGACAAGTGATACATAATGTGCAGAGTTTTTGCTTTTTTTCAGTTGAGCTGAGCAACTCAGTAATTTTATAAAATTAATGATTTTTATTAGTTAGCTAATTTCTTTTAAAATAAAGCACCAATGTAATTTTCTGTTTTCATAGCAGAGTGTTACTTATTCTGGTTTTCAATTTCAAAGATTAGACTTAAAAATGTTTAAATAATACTAAATAAACATATCTTTTGTTCTGTGACATATTTCAGATTTTAGATGCCATGAACAGAGACAGTGGAATCCCACTTGCTCAGCTTCAAGTGGACGGAGGGATGACCAGCAATAAACTGTTGATGCAGCTTCAGGCTGACATTCTGTGCATCCCAGTAGGTGAGCGCTACATCCTTCCCCATTCTTTTTTAATCTGGGTGTCCATTTCTTGTTTGCTTCCAGTTGTTTGTAGTTATTAAAAATTGCATGAATTTATTTATTTAGTTGACACTTGTATATACAAGGTGACTTACAAATAACAAGTGCACAATTGTAGCACTGGCAGGTTAATTAACTTTTATAAGGTTAGTCAGTGAGAAAACCTGGTTTTCCCACAAACAAAGACATTTATTTCATCTTGATTGGACTAATAGTTTTAAAATACAAGTTTTAAAGATAAACACTAGTCATAATTAGCAAAAAGTCAAAGATGCTAGAGCATTATAGCTTTTTAATAGGTGCTGCTAATGAGTCAGCATGAACTTTTTTCCCCCAGAAGGGAGGACCTGAACAGTGAAGCTTTGTGGGAGGTAGTAGAAGACAGAGAAGCTGATGAGTGTATGATCTATGTGAACAGCTTCTGGCTAGCCGTTTCTTTTGCACATTGCAATATCGTAATCTAGAATTCCCTGGCCTTGTAAAAGCATGTCTTCTCCTTCGAAATTAATACAAACTTTGTCAGATTTTTTATTAAGTCTCTGAATTTTCATTTCTGTAATTTTGGTCTTAAAATTCAACTTTAGTGTATTGAGGTGGTGGTACTACAGAACATACAATTGTTCACAGTACATTTTTTGATCATTGATAACAAAGGACTGTAGATGAACTGTTTCCTCCAAAAATCTACTATCAGCTTGGTTTTAGAAGTATTGGCCAGTTGATAAGCATCATAATCTTGCCCTTTCACAGTTTCATTGTTGCTAGTGGCCTTTTACGTTTTTTGTATCAAAAAAAAAACCGAGGACACCAAACTTGTTAGGGTATTAATTGAAAGTACAAAGGTTGTCTTTATATGACAGTTAATAGATTAATCCATTAATGGAGGGTAATGCCTTTGTATTAAACATTTGATTTTACTATATGGTTAATTAGATGTTTTTAATGTTTGCTAAATTTGAGTTCATTGAATGCAGTGAAACCATCTATGCCAGAGACTACTGCTCTTGGAGCGGCTATGGCAGCTGGAGCAGCTGAGGGTGTGAGAGTTTGGAGCCTGGACCCAAAGGATTTAACTGCTGTAACATGTGAAAGATTTGAGCCTCAGATCAATCCTGAAGGTATGCTCTAAACCATATTCATTTCTTTGAATTTTAAATTAAGAAATGAAAATAGCAATAAAAGAATTCTTAGTTTTAAATAATCATAAAGACAAAATAGTCTTTGTATTATATCATTAGAATACATAATTTAGCTGATTGTCATATTTTAAATACTTATTATGTACATTTTCATTATCAAGTATCCCATTCTAAATCACTAAACATTTACAAAGTATTGCTTTTTAATACTCATCTCTGCTGATTTGGTAGTCTCTTTGCAAGTAAATTCACTGTTATATGAAATTCTGTGCGTTTAAAGGTCTGGGATATATAATGAGGTCACTGTTGAATTGTTACTTGGTTTTTAAAAAAAAAAAATGATTAAAGATAAACTGCATTTTTTTTGGAAATAAAGACAAAAGCAAACATATTAAATGTGTATCACTTCACTGTGAATACAATTCTACCAAAAATGGCATTCTAGGCTGAGCAGTTTATACATTTTTATATTTTAAACAATCGATTAAGGTGAAAGCTTTGTGTTGCTCACAACTCGGACAATTCGGGCAGCTTTGTTTTGTCACAGATGTCCGAGTTGTAATTCAGAGTTTCTGACTCGACAACTAGAACTTACTGTTTGTCTGAGAGCATGTGAACACAGCAACAGAAAAACCGTTTGTAGAATGGCTAACACGGTACAACACCCTAGTACTACTAGAATAGTGATAAAAGACGAGATTTTGTAATCTAAAGGCAAATGTAGATTGTCTGGTAACAAGCACTAGTTAGTATTAGGTGTTATTGGTGATTATATTGATAGTCTGAAAGCCTGGATGGTTATCTGCAATATCTGTTTCTTTTTCCCTTTTAAGTGAAATTATGGGAGATTTTTGTCAAAACATCAAATCAACTTTAAAAAAATTCCTACACTTGACAATAACCTAATTCTCTCTTTTTTTAATAGAAAAAAATATATACACAATATTTGCTAAACATTAAATAGTCAACACCCTTTTTAAGCAGCATTTGAATGCCCTACCTTTTTTTTAATATATTATTTTTAAACAGCAAATTTGCATTTTAAGCTAGCATTTGCTGACTGAAATGTTAATAGTTTTTAAAAACAGTCAAAATCGTTCTTAAAATATTTACAAATACAGTCATTAACAGTGACAAGTTCATAAGCCTTCTTTTTACTAACTCTCGACAAAAGTCATTTAAGATATGAACTTCATTTATTTACTGTTTTCATTTAAAAAATGCTTTTTTGTTGTATATTTTGAAATCAGCTATTTATTTCCTTTACTCAAAACCTTCAGTCTAACATTCATATTTGTAAATGGTTGATTTGAAGATGCACATATTTTAATTAAATAATGTTTATTTTCATTTTCAACATTTCAATAACTAGATACGGGAAAATTGTATTTTTAAAATGATTTAATCAAAGATACACCATCAGAAAATATATGGGAGAAATTGGTATTTTTAATAACTTTCAGTTTAATAAAGAAATGGTTAAGATATGTATTAATCTGTGAATGCAGATGATCTTTTCCTATTGTTTTAATTAGTGCCTTTCTAAATAATCTAGTAGAAGAACAGTTTAACAGTTTGTATCAATGCTGTGAGCTTAAAACATACCGAGCATCACCATCATGCAAAAATGGTTTTCACAAAACATTTCTATTCAGATTTTTTTCCTGAATTGTTTACACTGTTTTAATTTTTAATGTTGCCAGCTGGGCATACCCCACTTGTGAACACATTCAATCGATCCAATTAAGAGCATTAGATGACCAATGTCTTGTAATGCATGCAATTCCAGTAGTCAGTTAATTCACTTTTTTAATATGCTTGCTATACAGAGAGTGAACTTCGGTATGCTCGTTGGAAAAAGGCTGTGCTAAAGGCAATGGACTGGGAAACCAGTGAACCCTTGTCTAATGGCAATGGTAAGTCTCTTGCACTTTGTAATGAAAATTATTTTTTGTCACTGTTCTTATCATTTACTGCACATAGCTTTGCCTTTGAAAATTAACAAAAAGAATGCATTCTATTAAAAAAGATCATTTGGCTGAAATCCTGATTATTTTAGTTATTAAAATATCTACAAAATGTAATATTGCTTCAAACTATTTGAGTGGCATAATAAAACATGTCTGCCCATTTTTCCAAAGTAAAATGTGTTCATTCAAAATAACAAATAACTTAAATGTTCAGTAAATATGAGTTCAGGACACCTAAGTGTGTGTGATTTATAATCAGGTTTTGAAGATATTAGCTAATGACTTTATTTTGAGCTCTTAGAAAATAAAGAGCTAGCATTGCACCCACTTTTTTGGCTGTCTGTTGCTAATAGGTTGTTTAGTTAGAGGCTAATTACAGAAACTTATAATGTCATATTGTAGGCAGTGTTATGCAGCACAGTGCAGCTTTGTGATTGCTTTAATTGGTACATGGACAGTACCTAGTAGTGAGTTAGTATCACCCGCCCAAATTTACCAAAGCATGGATTCAATACGTTTCCAAAAGTGTCACAGAGGGATGCTGGTCCATGCTAATTTCAGTCTGTCCTTTAGTTGTTTAAAGTTAGCAAGGAGTAATTTATTCTTCTAATAGCTCATCACACATACTTTATTGAATTAATCTATGTTGACTATGGAGGTTGTTATTTAATATGAATTTTCACTGTCATATTTCTGAAACCATGTCTTGTGACATAAAGCATTATTCTGCTGATTAGGCCCATTTGTAGGATGCAGTGCTCCATGGTTGGCAATGAAGTTCAGATATCCCATGATACTCAAATGTTTCTCACAACATACCCACTTCCTTCACACTGTCAACAGTAACTTGCATTTATTTGTAACACCCAGCAAGATGGATTCATGCAATCATTGGGTTCTCTCTGTATTCTCATTCTCTCAAAAGCAAGTATCTACAGTAATAAGAATTTTATCTAGCCAGCTGATATTTTTTACAGTACTCCAGTGTCCAGCGTGCATGTTCCTTAACCCTCTGTAATCCACATATTGTGAATTCTAATATGTATCTTTCAACACAGTTGTTATGTTATCCTTTAAGATTACTGGCTGAAGCCCATCTCTTAAACTTCACTTTTTATATTCGTTTCTGTTTGCTCCTTTCATCAATAGTCTTACTAGTTTTCATACAATGTAGTTTTAAGAAAATCCATAAAGAGTTGGCAAGCAACTCTTAAAAATTTTACAGGTTAAAACTAGACAGGATTTGATATCCTATCGTGCACAAAAAGGAAATAATTTAGAATGAAGTTAACAAACACAAAATGGAGGCTCAAGAACAAAAAAGTCTAACTAAAAGACGCTATTTACAGACAATTTTAATGAACAGCCTCAGATGAGTAAACAAAGCTTTTTAAATAGTGTGGTCAATGAAGGGATGCCTGGTGCTCCTGTAATTAAAAAATTTCTAAAGACGGCACTCCTGCTTTAGGCTTCTCTGTAGTCCTGCTTGTAGCACTCTATTTTAATCAACAGATTGGGAAATTACTAAAGATTATTCCAACTAACCATATAAAAATATAAAAAGTCACAAATGTGTATAAATGGACGAAAGCAATAAAGTTGGATGGCAGAAATATATTTTGGTTTGACTACAATAATAACTAGAAGACACGAGTTGGGTTTCAGTCAGCCTTACTCCCTTACATATATCTTAGTTGTTTTCATTCATAATGTTGTAAAACACATATCACTTTTTAAATCCAACAAGAAGTATACTTTTATATGTTTTTAACATTTTTTCTATTAAGGATCTCAATTCTGATGGACATTAGCTTATTAATGTGTGTGAAGAACAGTAATAAAACTGTGAATGTTATGATGTAGTATACTACATATATTAAAGTTTTATAACCTCTGTTCAAGTAATAACTATATTCCATCACACATAAAAACATGTCATCCAAGATTAAACACTGACTTCATTTCCTTTGCCATGACTCCATAAACACGAGTATTTTTTCCCTCACTGTACATTTTGCTGCACTGTGTTTATATATTAATAAGTGAATTTACTTCATTTTAGTAATGATAATTTTCAGCTTGTTCTGTTTATACAGTGATTCAAGACGTACCTTAACAATGCATGTTATTTTGTTTTTAACTGTTAACAGCAATTTTTCAATGATTACTTGCTAAATTAAACAACTAATTTTGTTGGATGATTTTGATTTAACTTGATTAATGGCTGACTATTTATGGATAACCGACAAGGACATCCTGTTTTGATTATAACAAATTAAACAGAAAGGTTTTGTTTTTGATTAATATAAATTTTCACCAAAGCAGGTTCTTTGTTCATGTAGAATCATTTATCATTGGTAATTTTAGAAATTGAATACTTCATTTAAAAAATTAGAGATTGACCAAATATGTTGTTTTCAGTTTCAGACGAAACTAAAAGCATGCAGAAACTTTTAACAATGCTTAACAACTAAAATACATGCCTCATTTTAAAATTTTGGCATTTCAAGTGCTAAGGCATGTTAATTAAATATCTTTGCAATTAAAATTTAAAACCTTACATGGCATGCACCTGAACATACTTGGTTTTTAGTGTTACACGGGTGAAAAAGAATATATGGCTTTTATTAACCCATTGGAAAGAAAGCAAGCCTCAGAGTTGACCTGCACTACATTTTAGATTGTAACCTGTGGTTTCCAACTTCAAATCATTTCTGTAGATGAAGTACACCATACACAGGTTACAGCAGGCGTCTTCTCTACAGGTTGCATTTTTTCCCCAAGACCAAAGGTATTTCAAAACCAAATGCACACTGAGCTACTACATTAGCATGGTAGACTCATTGGTCGTTGCTGTTGCCTCATGGATCCAGAGTCTTTGATGTGCATCTCTCTCTTGGTTTTTCTCAGTGTAGAGTTTGCACATTCTCCCAGTGCCTGTGTGGGTATTCCTTTTGGTCCGTGTGGTTTTCTCCCACAATCCAAAGATGTGCTTGTTAGTTTAACAGAAAATTCAAAAAGGGCCACCTGTGGGCATGTACTTGAATGGAGTTTTGCAAAAGACTGGTGCCCTTTCTAAGGCTGGTCCCTGCTCTATACTCTGTGCCACCAAGATATTCTCTAGCCCTCTGTAATGATTAAAAGGATTTGAGAATGCAATGTTATGTATACTTTCCTTTAAAAGCTCAGAACACTACCTATTTTTAAAAGTATTGTATAACTGAAAGATTGCAAAACAGCATGCAGGCAGCAAAATACAAAACATCACACAACATAAGAAATAATTTAAATAAATTTACAATTGAAGTAAAAAGATATTCACAGGTTTAGGAGGCATAACAGTGCTGTTGCCTCACAGTTCTTGAGTTCTCGGTTTGAATTCTGGGTAAGGCACTTTGTGCATGGAACTTGTACATTCTCTCCGTGTTTGTGGGAGCATTTGTTTGGTTAGTCAGACATACAAGATAGGCCATGGTGGCTCAAAATTGCTTTTCCTTTAACTGCATCTTAGAAATGTTTAGACCCCGTGTGAACTTAAACTTAGATTAAAGGAATGCTCCACACAAAAATCATATTTTTTTAATGTTACTTACCCCATGAAGGTTGTAGTGATTGATTGACCAACATTGGATAGCAGCAAACAATATCAAAAATATCCATGAAAAAAATCTCACATTACTTGTGTTGTATAATCCACATGTTAAGTCATCTAGTCATATACTCATAATGTGCAAAATGCATGGATTCTTTGCTAAAATATTGTTAAATCAGTACCTCTGGAAAATAAATGTAGTCCATAAAGAAGAAGCCCTTTCATTTGGAGACCGTACTTTTAAATAGAAGACCTGTCTCTCTCCTTTATACATTGGTCAAGTGACTTGTATTTAACCTGTAATATTCAATTTATACACATTCTAAAACCTATTGTTGACAGATCAGAAGTAAGAGTTTCTTTATTTGTAAAATCTTAATTCTAGTACTGTATATTAATTTGTTTCAAACACTAACTATAGTACAACTCTTTCCAGGCCATTGAAATTTTTCACTTATACTCTATACTTAATTTTAAAAATGATTAGGACCAAGTGAAAACACAATATTCCAGCTGTTCATTCATGTCAACATGTTGCAAGTTTAGGATGGACTTTAAAATCCACCTTTTGACATGTAAACCCATAAATGGCCCAGGTCCCCTTTATAATACAGAACATATTAATGTTGATACTCCAGAGTATACATTACAGTCTCAAGGCAGAGGCCTGCTTAAAATTCTCATCATAAATAAATTTGTTGTATTCAGTAGAGTTTTAGCTATATGACCCTTAAACTTTAATCTTCGTAACAATTCATACCTTTGGACTTAGTATTTAAATCATGGCATGTTTTAGCTGTTGCTAAGGCTATTCATGTTAATTTTACATACTGATTTTGTGCTTTTTGGTAATTATTATATCCACTAATTTTTAGTATCCTGGAGTCAATGTTATGGTCCTTTATGCTGTTGTTTGTCAGTTTCTGCTACTGCTGTGATATGTTGTTGAGTGCATTTAACTGTGGACAGTTGCATCTGTGAGGGGTACAATACCTTCCTGAAAGCCAGTGTGGTGATTTATGAACAGGAATCTCCAGTTCTAGCTTTGATCTTTGACATTTTACGTTATATATCTAATGTAGTAATCACATGATTTTATACCTCTCTCCAGGAATTGGAACTACCCAGAGCAACTGCATGATCAGAATATTGCTGTCTCACTTGCAGCAATAGTTAATATAAATTTAAAAACAGTTCGGGGCTCAGTGACAAACTTTTTTCCTTGTTTAATCCACTCACCAAAAATCTTAGACCAACTTTCAGTGATTAATAACATAAAAATATTCTGAATTAGACTAAGCCAAAAACCCTAATTTGTGATGTTCATAAGAAAGTAATGATTTACTTCATGAGATTGAAGTACATGATGAACGAAAATACTTGTGTCGAATGTTTGAAATATTAAAATGTATGTTTCAGTTTAAAGGTTTAAAGCATAAATGTTCTCAAGTGCAATAATAATTTTTCAGTTTTCCACCTCTAATAGAGGTCAATAGAGAGTTAGGTCCCTAGTAAAGAATAAAGAAAAACATTACATTTGTAATCACTAACCTTGGAATAATCTAAAATGATACCTTACTATACATGATCATGCTTTAAATTTATAATTTTTACATTTCTAAGAGAGGCTCTGTGAGGGCTAAGACCAACGGTAAAGAATCAAATATTGAAAATATCATATTCATGATCAGCAAGCTCAAAATAGCGTGAAACGATGCTCTGCTTTGACCTCTTGTATCCCATCAGGGGGTGAATCCCTGGAGTCTCTTGATATGGCATATGCACAACTTTTTACAGTCCCGAGAAAGGGTAGCAGGAACAAATCCTCACCAAGTCACCATGAATATAATATAAATGTTTTTTTTCCTACCAGGAAAAATGGTTCTGTGCTCCAATAACAAAAGAAAGCTTCCGTCTTCTGACAAGTGTCTCTCATGTACCTCTGGAAAAATGTAAACTTCTAGCAGGTGGTTTCTGTTTAATGTTTCCTGTGTTTGAGTGTTGCTGCTCCCTGCTCCTACTCCAGATGTCGCTGTCTCCTGTTTTACTATTTTGAGTTAAATCCCTTTTGGCAAACTGTACTGTCTGAGCCTCATCCTTAAAGGTGCAGAATCCCCTTTTCCCAGATATAAAGAAAACCCACATCAACCCAAGTTCCCATGTATTGTTCCAGGAATGAACAAACTAACACCAGGCCAACAGTACATGTGACACTCGCTATACTCTGGCTAGCCTGATAGATAGATATATCCATTAAACATTATTTGTCCCCTTTATTTGTCAAGGGAGAAATTTGGCTTATAACAGAAGCCCTTTAAATAAATAAAAATATATAAAGGGCTAGATAAGTAAGTAAATAAAAAAAAAAAGATAAAAATAAATAAATAAGCATACACACACACGCTGGTCTGAACACACACACCAGAATGACTATAAAGCAAGAGAATTCAAAAGAAAGGAAAGTTCAGGAGCCCCAGTAGTGTTTCCTGACACACTTCTGCTGAATAATTTGTTGTCTGAAAGTACTCGGTGTTAGTTTGTCATTGTTCATAATGGCACTTAGTTTTGCTTTAATTCTCTCCTTTGCTATGCCCTCCGGGGGTTCCAGAGTGCATCTTATAACTGAGCTTGACCCTTTAATTAGCTTGTTGATTTGGTGGGCCTCTCTTGAAGTGATGTTACCAGCCCATCACACCACAGCATAAAAAATAGTGCAAATTATTTACATAGTTTTACTTTTATCTTGTGAGTACTAGGATAATACTATCCTAGTTTTGCAATATTTCTAAGCTAAAAGAAACAGGTCTTCAATATTGTGGAAATGTAATGACTAAATGTTAAATTATTGCCAAAGATAATTAGTATAGGGCAGTGATTCCCAAACTCTGTCCTGAGGACCCACTGTGGCTGCAAGTTTTTATTCCAGCTGTGATAAGCTGCTCGGACACAGACAGACGGACACCATTCTCAAGTCCACCACACGTTTATTGTACATAATTATTTACAGGTCAAGTGCACAAACCCAGTGCCTCCAGCACCAAACTCCCCCAAAGTCCAGGCCTCTCTCAGTCTCTGCCTGCTCTTCAGGCCGCCTCCACTCTCCTGCACACAAACCTTGTCCACTCCACACCCGACTCCAGTCCTTCTTTGTAGGGAGGCGGCCCCTTTTATAAGTACCCGGATGGGCTCCAGGTGATCCCCGCCACTCCCTAGACACTCCCCTGTGTGGCGGAAGTGCCGGCTGTGTTCCTGGAAGCCCCCCGGGTGTTCCCAGTCTTCTTCCCCCCAGCACTTCCTGGTGTGGTGGAAGTGTTGGGGTTCCGGGTCCTTCAGGCATGGGGGCGCCCCCTGGCGGAGACCATGGGCCCCTACAGGGTTGGGCTTCCAAGCCCTGCACCCGTGGCCCCCAAAGAAACCAGGGCGGTCGCCCCCTCGTGGTCTGGAGGAGGCATGAGCCCTCCTCCCGTCTTCCTGGGCATCCCGGCTGGGTGCCACCCCCAGCCGTCTGCCACACAGCCAAATTTACAATTAATGATAATACAGTAATTGATCTCATTTATTTAGATGGTCTTTTTTCCCTTCTCTTGTTCTGCCTTTAGAAAAAGCACAGCAGTATGATTTTTACATTTATAAGACATTTAGAAATATTTCTGCTTCAAACGCTGTCACAAATAAACACACCAGACATCATGAAAGTTTGGGGCAGCCACCCGTATAATGTATCCTGGCTGCAAATATAGAAATTTTTAAAGAGTTGTTGACAAGACTGAGTCCAAAACAGAACTTATCACATATAGTAAAGATGGCAGATTTAAAGGCCCATTCAGGAAGTGACGTCATCTTTAGGGCCAGAACCAGAAGTGATGTCCTTGGGACCAGAAGTGACGTCATCGAGGGTGCCGGAACCTGGCGGGATTTCCCAAGAATGGTCTGCAAGTAACTGAGAAAGACAGTCAGTACACTTTGCCACCCCCCGGTCGATGGTGGTATTACAATTACTCGGGCCCTTTAGCTGCCTCCTACTCGCATGTGTGTGACAATGCTTATCTCTCTTTTGTTGTTGTCCTATTGTTTTGTTACTTTTTTGTGCAGTTTGCACCCTTCACTGTATCCTAATAATGATAATTAAAGAAAATGGAGCTGACAGCCAGGTAAGCAACACTGAATGATGAAAGGCTGCAGTAACTTTAGCATCAGATCCACTAATTAGTAGATAATAACTTTAACTGTCAGAACACCTGAAAAAGCAGAATGAAAATCAGGATGACATTGTGAAAAGTTTTTAAAAAAATTAAAATAAAAAAATAAAGCTATCCCCTTATAAGTGATTAGTACATTTTAGTATAAATTTATCAGACTTAGTTTTGTTATTTCTCCATTGACTCCAAAACACAAACTGGGAAATAACAGCTCACTTAATTGTGCTAGGAGTCCAATTAAAAACAGAAGTTGGATAGAACAAAAACCTGCAGCCACAGTGGGTCCCAGGACTGAGACTGGGAGGCACTGGTATAAGGTATATCTAAATTTTGTGTGGATTCATTGTTCAAGGCTTTTAAATTATTTGCTGTGAGCAGTGACTTGTCACATTTATAATTACCATCCAATAAAAGAAATTCTGTTAGAATATTTTTCACTCCTTTTCTATCCTATCTCACTAAAACAATTGAAGATGTATAATTCAGGTTTTATTGATAAATACAGTTAAGTGTTTTTGCCACTTAAATTGCAGTATTATTACAGTTGTTTCCAAATTATATACAGTGGTGTGAAAAACTATTTGCCCCCTTCCTGATTTCTTATTCTTTTGCATGTTTGTCACACAAAATGTTTCTGATCATCAAACACATTTAACCATTAGTCAAATATAACACAAGTAAACACAAAATGCAGTTTGTAAATGGTGGTTTTTATTATTTAGGGAGAAAAAAAAAATCCAAACCTACATGGCCCTGTGTGAAAAAGTAATTGCCCCCTGAACCTAATAACTGGTTGGGCCACCCTTAGCAGCAATAACTGCAATCAAGCGTTTGCGATAACTTGCAATGAGTCTTTTACAGCGCTCTGGAGGAATTTTGGCCCACTCAGCTTTGCAAAATTGTTGTAATTCAGCTTTATTTGAGGGTTTTCTAGCATGAACCGCCTTTTTAAGGTCATGCCATAGCATCTCAATTGGATTCAGGTCAAGACTTTGACTAGGCCACTCCAAAGTCTTCATTTTGTTTTTCTTCAGCCATTCAGAGGTGGATTTGCTGGTGTGTTTTGGGTCATTGTCCTGTTGCAGCACCCAAGATCGCTTCAGCTTGAGTTGACGAACAGATGGCCGGACATTCTCCTTCAGGATTTTTTGGTAGACAGTAGAATTCATGGTTCCATCTATCACAGCAAGCCTTCCAGGTCCTGAAGCAGCAAAACAACCCCAGACCATCACACTACCACCACCATATTTTACTGTTGGTATGATGTTCTTTTTCTGAAATGCTGTGTTCCTTTTACGCCAGATATAACGGGACATTTGCCTTCCAAAAAGTTCAACTTTTGTCTCATCAGTCCACAAGGTATTTTCCCAAAAGTCTTGGCAATCATTGAGATGTTTCTTAGCAAAATTGAGACGAGCCCTAATGTTCTTTTTGCTTAACAGTGGTTTGCGTCTTGGACATCTGCCATGCAGGCCGTTTTTGCCCAGTCTCTTTCTTATGGTGGAGTCGTGAACACTGACCTTAATTGAGGCAAGTGAGGCCTGCAGTTCTTTAGACGTTGTCCTGGGGTCTTTTGTGACCTCTCGGATGAGTCGTCTCTGCGCTCTTGGGGTAATTTTGGTCGGCCGGCCACTCCTGGGAAGGTTCACCACTGTTCCATGTTTTTGCCATTTGTGGATAATGGCTCTCACTGTGGTTCGCTGGAGTCCCAAAGCTTTAGAAATGGCTTTATAACCTTTACCAGACTGATAGATCTCAATTACTTCTGTTCTCATTTGTTCCTGAATTTCTTTGGATCTTGGCATGATGTCTAGCTTTTGAGGTGCTTTTGGTCTACTTCTCTGTGTCAGGCAGCTCCTATTTAAGTGATTTCTTGATTGAAACAGGTGTGGCAGTAATCAGGCCTGGGGGTGGCTACGGAAATTGAACTCAGGTGTGATACACCACAGTTAGGTTATTTTTTAACAAGGGGGCAATTACTTTTTCACACAGGGCCATGTAGGTTTGGATTTTTTTTCTCCCTAAATAATAAAAACCATCATTTAAAAACTGCATTTTGTGTTTACTTGTGTTATATTTGACTAATGGTTAAATGTGTTTGATGATCAGAAACATTTTGTGTGACAAACATGCAAAAGAATAAGAAATCAGGAAGGGGGCAAATAGTTTTTCACACCACTGTATCCTTATGGTAACATACAAAAAAAACTAAGTGAGAGCTCTGTCCCCTGAGAATGTGAATAAGAGTACTATCATCAGACTTCAGGACATACTGAAATGTGAAGAAAATTAATTGAGAACAACGACTAAGAGCTCAACTCATTTTAAAGTCTGGGATATTTGCTATCTGCAGATATCTGACAATTTTTCCTGTATTGAGCTTGTCAAATTTGAGAACCTGAACCATTACTCCTAAAAATAAAAAATAGAGTGCTGAATGGAAAATGAAATACACAGTAAAGAAGTACAAGAAACTCAGCAACAGCGATCAATTTCTGGCCCCAGCATACCAGAGCTTGTGATGATTGATTTTAATAAAAAAAAAAATCAGCTATACTGACTTTCTAGCAATTAGATGCCGTGTCAATACACAATGTGCCAAAAATGAGTGAATTATTTGGCAGATTCTCTTGATTAATTTGAACTATTCAGACTGAAAAATAAGATGCTGTAGTTCTCCAATTTAAAAGGGATTTAGAAGAATGAAAAAGAAGAACACCACACTGGCAGCAGGAAGACAGTGGGCCAGTAATTGGAGCAAGATGGCACTAACCGCTGTTGTACCAACAACCAACTCATGTATTGAGTTGCAGGCCTTGTTTATAGCCACATGGATACAGAAATGGGAAGCATGAAGTTAAGATCAGCCATCAGAGGTCCATTCTCTGACACTCCTTTATTCCAAACTTCACCTGACAAAGGAATTTGCACAGCACATTGTTAGATTATTATCCTTTTTCATGCAATATTACCACAATTGCAGACTCACAAGGCTGTAAGTGAAAATGTTCTTTTTAATACGGAAACTGAAAAGAATTTTGGTCAATTTCTAATACATTTAGACACCATTTACGAAATCTCTGGATAAAAAAAAACTAATTTATAACATTTGTTTCCCCGTTTAAAAAGAAAAAAAGTTAATAATAATAAGTTCACTTGTAGAAGGTAAATAGGACCTTGAAGGTTTAAGTCACATTGATTGCAGTGCTTGCCTGACATGAAGGGCTATGTCAAAAATAAACTGCTTATAAAGTACAAATCCAAAGCTCAGAGACCACTGTACATTTAAACTTCCAAAGTAAAATATAAGCTTACCTATAAAAATAATAAATATATGCTGGTTTCACTGAATCATGTAATATTTGATTCTGTATTTAGACCAGCTGACTTCTTTCCTTCAACATCTACCGAATAGGCACGTGATACATAAGGATGACTTCAGCATTTATAATGTTCAAGTCTAAATTCACAGGTGTACATTTTATTTAATTTCATACAGGAATAGTAAAAGAAATAAGAGTCAGTTGAGCTTTGTCTGCCACAAGTCCATATAATGGCCATTATTGATAATATCTAATGACTGCTGTTGATGAGTTGATTTAAATGTATTCTTTTTTTTCTTTTTCTTGCTTATGTGGGACCCTCTGCTGGATGACTTCAGGTGAAACTAGTATCTTCAGTAGTCTTCCTTTGGGTTTTTATATACTGGGTAGTATATTAATGTTAATTGGAGCAAAGTGCATATCAGGTTAGTTATTGTCCCAGCTATTACTGTCCATTTAACTACTGCATGGCACTTCATGTCTTTCATTCAGCTGTTAGTCTATGCCACATATGCCTTTCTATCAGTGTTGTAGATTCACTTGGTCCTTTACACGTTCACTATTTCAATGTAATGCTCTTTAAACTGGGAAAAAAATGCATCAGATACTCTGCATGAGATGAGTTACTAGTAAGCAAATGATTTCTAGTTTATTTTAAATGAGTACTGATTGTTTCTGGGTTTAAAAAGTACCAATTGTATTTATTGGAAATAAGAATGGCACAGTTGGCTGATTTAATAAGTTACACAAGTTTACATTTCAAAAATTTCTGGGTTGGGTAACAAATGTGAAGAATCTGTCTGCATTTGATTCCCTTGTTTAATGTATTAAATAGTATCAAGTTTCTTTTACTCGTAGCTGATTTAGTGTAACATTAACGTGTAGATGAATGAGTAGTCCTTAGGAAAGACAGCCTTATTGTTCTGCCTAACTACAGGTTTAAGAGGTCCCCTCTATAGTTTAGACTAGAGAAATAAGGAATACATATCTGGTGTATGACATCATGAAAGCTTCCATGTGTCACCTGCTTGGAACTGCAGTAACCTTAACCAAGGTCCCAGAATGAAACACAGCTAATGGTCCACTTCTCTCACGGTAAAGGCTGGGAGTCAAAATGGACATGGCTTTCCAATGCTTTCAACCAGCTTCCCCTTCCTGCATTTGCAGACCCAAGAAAGCATTCTTCTCCTTCCCCACTTTGCAAAAGCCTTAGGTTTATTTCATTCTTTATCTTTCTAGTATCAAGAGGTTATCTGTATTGCATATTAAATAGAGATGACGCGTAGTTGTACCATTTTTAAATTCTACTTGGTGGACTGATGAATGAAAGCAAAATTCCTAACACTTGGATTGGAATTATGGTATCTGTTTTAAATGTTACATACAGTAGCAGTTGTTAGACTTAATCAAAATATATTCAAATATGATATTTCTAAATAAGGGATTTAATTTTTTATTATTCATACTAACACTCATTAATCGAATGCTGTCATGAATGAATTGCCTCAGAAAAATTTATGTTTTTTAAATTTGTTATCGTAATAATGATGCTTTATTATTTACATGTTCTCTACATATTGTGAGTTACTGGGCAATTGTAAACTTAAAATGAATGTGGCAACTTCCAGTGGTCTTTTATAACATTTTTAATCGGGCAAACTGTGAAATATTAGAGTAGTAATTGCCCTTGATGCCCCTGAACCGGATTATAGGTGGACAGGTATTTTAGAATCTGGACCCTAACATACCCAGTATGCTTATATACAGTGGATATAAAAAGTCTACATACCCGTGCCAAAATTAAACCCAATTACAAAATTAAACCAAGAGATATCCTTTTCAGAACTTATTCCACCTTTATTTCAAAACTGCAATCTATACAAAGGTGAAAATAATTCAAAACTGTTTAGTGAAAAATGAAAAACAAAAATCATACAAAAACCTGGTTGCATTAGTGTGCACACCTCCTAAACTAATACTTAGTTGAAGCACCATTTGATTTTATTACAGCACTGAGTCTTTTGGGTAAGAGTCTATAAGTTTGCCACATTTGGAGTTAGAGATTTTTGCCCACTCTTCCTTTCAAAAAATTCCAGATCTGTCAGTTTACGAGGGCATCTCCAGTGCACAGCTCTCTTCAGGTCACCCAAAAGATTTTCAGCTGGGTTAAGGTCTGGGCTCCAGCTGGGCCATTCCAGAACATTATTGCTCATTTGATGAAGCCATTACTTTATTGATTTTGATGTATGCTTTGGGGCGTTGTCATGCTGAAATGTGAAGTTCCTCTTCTTCAAGCATCTGCTAGGAAGATGGTTTTGTGCCAAAACAGACTGATACTTGGAGCTATTCATGATATCATCCACCTTGACTAAAGCCCCAGCTCCAGCTGAAGAAAAGTAGCCTCAAAACATGATGCTGCCTCCACCATGCTTCACTGTTGCTATGGTGTTCTATTGATGGATGTGCTGTGTTATTTTTGGACCAAACACACCTTTTGGAATTATGGCCAAATAGTTCAACCTTGGTTTCATCAGACCATAAAACATTTTCAACATGGTTGTGGAAAACTGGGTATACCTTTTATTGCAAAGTTGAGCTGGGCTAGGTTGTTTTTCTTTGTGAGAAAAGGCTTTTGTCTTGCTACCCTACCCCACAACCCAGACATATAAAGAATACAACTGATTGTTGTCACATGAGGGAACATTCTGCACTTGCCAGGAAATCTTGCAGATCCTTTAATGTTGCTGTAGGCCTCTTGGTGGCCTCCCTGGCCAGTTTTCTCGTTGTCTCCTCATCGGTCTTAAAAGGACGTCCTAATCTTGGTAGAGTCACTGTTGAGCTATATATTCTCCAGTTCTTGATGATTGTCTTCACCATGCTCCATGGGACGTTTAATGCTTTGCATACTTTTTGTACGTGTGTCCTAATTGATACCTTTCAATGATGAGATCCTGTTCATGTTTTAAAAGGTCTTTGCGGACCAGGGCGTTTGGAGTGTTTTGCAACCAGGAGGACATAAGAATAATCCTACAGGAAGAGCCAAACTTTATCTGAGCTCAATCAGTGCCACTCTGATTGAAGTCAGGTGTATACTAACTACTATTTGAGACAAGACTTACTATGATTGGTTGATTCTGAATACACCCACTTCCTTGGTTATTGAAGGGCGTGCACACTTTTGCAACCAGGTTTTTCACTAAAGAGTTTCTGATTTGTTTTCACCTTCTTTGCATAAATTGCAATTTTGCAATAAAGGTCAGATAAATTCTAACAGGATTTGTCTTGGTTTCATTTTTTATTACACAAAACCTGCCATTTTGGTATGGGTGTGTAGACTTTTTATATCCAGTAAGTAACATTACTGTAAAGCGCTGTCCTTTTAGACTGATTCTTCTCTGCACTTTTTTGTAAGTATTGTACAACTATGAATTGGAATAAACAGGTTTGATATATATTAAGAATTTAAATGCTAGGTATTTAGTACTTAAGTTATTGATAATTTTGAGGCGAGAACTAAACAAAGAAACAATTTTTAGAGGTTTTACTGTATAGTGAGTCCCTCTCACTAGTCCACTTTCTAAAACTAAGTTTGCTTCCCTAGAGATTTCAATGTTCTCAGATTTAACTGATTATTTATTGGATATCATCTTATGGTTTTAGGTTTCTAAGATCTTTATTGTCATGTGTATAGAGTACTGTGAATGTGTACTTGAATTCTCATAATGCACAACTCCACTCTCTGCTCCCATGATTACTGAGTATTACTACTTTACCTTGAAGCTTATATGTAGTTCTTAAGATAAAAAACTAAAATTAGGTTTGATGGAAATAATAATAAAAAAGTTTTATTTATGTTGATTAGAAAAGGTTAAACAAAAATACAGAAAAGTATTAATCCATTGTATACGCCTGTAAACATAAATTTAAATATATAATATATATGTATAAAGGAATGATTTAATGCACTGGTGCATTTAAGGTCTCACAGTGGAATCAATTCAAAGTGAAGGTACAGTATTGTGAAAATATGCCAAAAAAACTTCCACAGCAACTCTAAAATCAAGTAGCTAAAAGACGTAAGTCAGATTGCCTTATGAAATATATAAAACCTTGATTTTCCCTTGGAGCACTGCTCTGAGAATCATTAAAAAGGAGAAAATCTATAGTACCAGCCTTTGGAGATGAGCAGCTGGTTATCAGGAGCACTGAGAAGTCAATGGCGATTCTCAGAAGACTGTATTTCACTGGTATTTAAGTAACAAAAATACTTTCACAGAATGTGTTTATAGGAATGGTAAGAAAAATTAAATATGTATGGGAAGTGTGTAATATAATGCATGAATGGTGCTAAATGCAAATAAATCTTTTTGAAAAAATACTTCATCGGTTTTGTAAGCACACAGGACAAGTGCAGATTAAGACTTCACCAATGAGATTTGTAGGAATTGAAGTTATTGGCCAGTGAAGCAATGGCTTTAGAAAGAGGGAAGTGAATACCTTATCAAGCAGTATTTGTTTTTATGTGTATGTCTATGAGCACACACATACTCTCTTTCTCACTACATATTGAATAATGTCCTTTTTAACACATACAGTATAAGTACTGATTTGATGTTTGGGTATTCAGAGTCAAGTGAGCACCTTACAACTTTGTTCTTTCCTCATGCATCTCATTGCTTAAAAACTTTTTGTTGAACTGTGTAACCTGCTTGGAGTCAATTCACTTTGTTTGTGCTGCATGCTCAGTACTGACTAAGGTCTGCATGATACAGTATGTGTACATTTGTGTATTCTTTTATCTAACATGTGGTAGTGTAGAGTGAGATTAAATGGGCATGCTGTGGAGTTGGACACAACCTTTATTTGTGTGGCAAAATATTGAAAGCCACTCTTTATAATACTAAAAGGGAAAAAAAAAGTTCAGTCTTTTGATAATCAAGAAGAAAAAACCAATTCAAGTCTGTTTATTTTATTAACGATAGTTGCTAAAAGACTAATCAGCTAATATCAGCTTAATAATAGAAGTGATGGATTTTGAATTTCATAGGACTGTTAAAAAATTATGGTTTTGGTGAATGAGTGTGCACTGAGAAACGTTGAATTGTTTTCATTAAGAAAAATGTAAATTATGTGTAACACAAACTTGTAATTGCTAAAACATCGAAATACAGTAGGAAAAGAATGTAGTGTGTTCACTGCTGTACTGATGCAGATTTAGTACACGTTCTTCATGCCTGTTAATGTCATGCCTCCTTCCCTCACTTCTGAACATGATCCCGAGATACTTAAATTTCTCCAGTTGAGGCCACACCTCATCCCCAGTTGAGAATAATGACTTCAGAACAAAAACCTCAGACTTGGAGGTGCTGGTCCTTATCCCAAAAGAAAAGAATGAAAATGAACAAAATAAATAGTATGCAACCATGCATGTGAGTTGAAGTGTGGTGGAGGTGCAGGGAGTTGTACTGTTACCTTAGAGCATCTACTTTGTGGTTTATGTCTGTTTGTAAAGCACGTTATGTGTAGGCCTTTCATGAGCTTGTTGTATCTGTGAAGCTTTCTCATGGGAAAATTTCTTTACTCCTATAATTCAAAGCTGAGTGGGCCTACTAAATATCCACTGGTTGGAGTGTTTGACAGCATTCATTTGTTCTGTTTGATGGACTTGTGCTCTGTCTTGTGTTGCTCCTGTACAGGTATGGTCAGAAATTAGACATCTTGCAAGCTACTGTTTTCTTCCTTTCTTCAGATATGTTAAAATATTTAATTTAAAACCAGGTCTGTTTTACAAAGAATAGGGAAATTTGTGGGGTCTAGGAGCCTCTTGAACCACCACCGTCTGTACTGTAACCAAGATGAGTTGAGGAAATGAGGACACTCACAAAGCAAGGGGTAGGTGCAAAGGTGAAATAGTGCTTTTATTACAAACAACCATCAAAAAAACAAAACAGTGTCTAAAGTGCAGTGCTGTCTTTAATAAAAATTAAAAAAAAAGCCAATAAAAACAGTGACTGTCTGTGATTTAACAAAAATCTGAATTACAACCAACGGCCATCAGGTCCTTTATGGTCTGTCAGACGAGCCCAGCACCTCTCCAGTTCTGTCTTCCTGGCTAACCCACTGCTTGTTCAGCCGGCCTCACCACCCAACCCCCATCTTAGCCACATCCAAGCAGTGCCAGTCAGACTGCTCAGGGTCAATTGTCCCCCCATTTTCGTTCTTGCTCCTCTGGCCTACTTCTAATCCCTGGGGTGGGGAGCCACCTCATTCATTCCCACTCATCAATAATTCATCAGTGGGGAAATCTACCGCTAGAGCGGCAATCATTCACTCCCTCGTGGGACAACGACCTCGCTGCCTCTCACCCACCAGGCTAGGTGGCTCATCCTGCCTCTCCTCCTGATGCTGTTCTCATGGCTCTGCTCTTTCCTTCTGTCCCATTTTCTCTTTCTCCTTCTGTTTTGTTATTTTTGTTCTCCTTTCTGCTATGCAGCCTCCCATTTATCTTCCTCTGCGGGCACAGCATCTCGATTGTGAACTGCAGAAAGCCAATGAAGCAATTAAGACGGAACACCCTTCACATGCAGGCGTGCTCGTCTCAGTCACCCCAACAACCTTTCTGAGTGCGCACACTTGCAGTGATCGAATCAGCATGTGCTGTTGTTTATGCACTAAACCGGTTTGCAGTTTACTAGCAAAACCTTATACTTATGTTTCTATATAGCAGCTAACATGCTTTACCTGACCAATGCAATTTTCATATATTTGTGGAATGCTGATTAATAACACAAAGGATTAGCTAAAAGTTTTGTCATGTATTGCTAATAGAGCCAGTGTTTCTCGAGCTATATGGCATTGGGACACACTTTTGCCTGTTTAAGTTCACTGATGACTCACAGACAGCAATCAAAGAAATGTGTGTGATTGAAACAGTGGGTGAAGGGGCTTGTCTCCCTTTGTGAAATGAGCACAGCTAGAGACGGGATAATATATCATGCAGCACTGCTTAGCACTTCAGGGCACCGTGTTGGGTGGATAGGGTGCATCGTTGGGTTCAGTGCATCTCAGAAGCTCAAACGGCCTTTATTTTCTCTTGTGCGCTTCCAACTCGGTGATGGCAACCTGTGTGTGTCTACATCTTTGGGGTGCGTGTGTGTGCGTATATATAATTATATATAAAATATGTGTGTGTGTGGCTGTGTGTATGTGTATATATTATGCCAATCATTCATGTATATGATGTGGCTTAATCTGTCCATATTAAGCCACATCATATACATTTATGTTATTCCTAGCGTGTAATACAAAAATGGTGGTTGTGTCTAACTCTACAGCCTGTTCATATCTGTGTTGTGTGCTTTTGAAGGTGTTGCTACAATTCTGGGGATAGTGACGTGAGGCACTAAATCTATGACAGAGTTACACTGTAGTTGAACATTTACTTAATTTTTAAAAAATGGACTAAAATCCCTAATTCCTGTAAACAAAAAAATACACTTCAATTCCTTTTTCATGATTTATTCTTATAATATATAAACATGTGAATTTTACAGTAATATGTATTTAGTTGCCATAAGGGCATGTATACTAAATTTTGATTTTAACCTGTTAATCCCATTTCAGTACCATATTTATAAATATACATACATGTAAATCCCGAAATTCATAGCAAGGCCTTTAAATGTGTACATGGGTCTCTGTATTTATTGGTGTTTGTACATTTAAAAATTTAAGGTGAATGTCCCAGATGTCTTAATTGATACTAATGTGCATTTCCTTTTTGTTGTTTCCACTTCATGCAGGCTTTCATAAATAAGTGTTAATGACACATTGTTTGTATACAGCCCGTCGTCAGACCCACAAAGACCTACCTTCCCTTCAGCACACGATGGAGCCTTTTGACAGATAAATCCATTCCATGTTTACGGATCACCAGTGCTCCTTTACAGACTTGAGCAATTTCTGCCTTGCGCACACAGTACTAGGCCAAGAATCATATGACAGAGATAAGAAATGAGACAAATATGCTGGATGAGCACATGTGAGAGCTCAACTGCTGGATTTCAGAATTAGACACGATTAACAAGAATCCAGACTGTGAATTGAATGAAATAACAGACCTACATATGCAAAAAAAAATATACATGTACTGCCACTTGTTATTTCATGAATCACTTTGTATTGGGTTTTCCAGCCTTTAATAATTTTAACATGTAATTTAATGGACTGTGTCCTATATTGCTACAGTGTAAAAAAAAAATACCCCCTGGTCCTTTTATTATCATGAAAGATCACATTATTGAGTCTGTTTCACTTTCTGGAAAACTGGTTTTGTTGTAATTATGATTTGTGATTTCTTATAAACAAATGCAAAGCTCTGATCTTTAAAATAATTTAAATATTTATTGATAATTATTTTTTTCTAAATTAATTTTGTTTGTCCTGGTTAAAATTTCCTTGTGATTTAGTCCATTGATTTTTTTTTTTAACTTATTTAATTTTTTTTTTATTAACTGTATTGTTGACTTTTTTTTAATTAAGCAATATATTCTTAATGTTTGGACTTTAAGAAAAGTGACACATACACTGAACTTTGATTTATACAGAAAATGTATTGTATTTCAGATTACCACAAGCTTTATGACACATACACTGAACTTTGATTTACACAGAAAATGTATTGTATTTCAGATTATCACAAGCTTTATAAGTATTTTAAAAACTTCAACATGGTGGACTTCATTCTTCATTTACAGTGCACAGTATATTTTTTTCAAAGGCCAACCACTGAGTGTGCTAAATGAACGGCTAATCTGTGGCTGAGCAAGACTCTCCCCAGCTGCTTGTAAGAAACTTGTGAAGGTCAGTCCTGAGAAAAGCAAAATGTGTTTTCATAGACTGTGTGTTGCCACACAACGGTCTCAAGGGATACGGTGAAAGACGTGTGTCCACAAAGAAGGATAATAAAGGAAACTACAGTTGTTGGATGGAGCATTGAAAGAAATAATAAATAATGTCTTCTAATATATTTGCCAAATATGTTTTTGATTCTGTTTATGCAGTTGTGTTATTCAGTTTGGATATCTGCTACTTTGTAATTCTGGCTTTGGTTTAGGATGTGAAATTTGTATTGGGTAGTCCCTTTCTGCTTCATACATTTAGCTACTGGTCAGTTAGACAACAACACAAGCCTAGCAGGAGGCACATGTGCAGCACACATGTATGTTAGTTTTACTATGCACTAGATAAAAGTTCAAACTGTAGACACTATAGGGCCTAATGATTTTTCATAGCATTTCAGATCTGGGTTACATAACATTTTTAAACCCACATAATCCGGTTTTGCAGGGGACCAAAGCAGGACAGGGCCTGGACATGGTGCATGACTATTCACACACATACCTATTTAATTTGCAATTGCAGATTAACCTGATAGGGGAGCAACAACCAGGGGAAAACTGACCTAGATAGACACAGGGAGAACAAACAGGAGGAGGAAGTGTACATTTTGTCATTATCTTGTCTTCATATTTATATGGTTCTTTTTCCCATGATAATGTGTCCACATTTTTAACACTTCATTGATAATATTAATGACATAAAATTACTACATGTAAGCCTTCATCCAGTTTTTACAGTGAAGCTGAAAAAAGTTCACTAATAAGTTCTTCCTAACTACTTCTCAACCACATTCAAAGTGGAGACGATTCTGTTTCAGTGTGCTTTGATTTGCGTCTTCTTTGACAATCACTCCCTGTCTGTGCACTTGGATCGCTAACTTCATCAATGTCTTGCATGTTAGAAAAGAGTTCAGTTTTTGGTGCCTTTTGCATCTCCAACTTGTCTGATGGTTTGAAACAGCAATGGCTTCAGGCAGTGAACAAATTGTGTCGAGTTGCAGTGCAAGTGTTCCTGGTTAAAGGTTTGGTTTTTTTTTTTAATATACCAATAAGAGCTAACGAGTTATTTTCTTGTCATGTTAATATTATCTTCCAGGGAAATGCCACTTCCTCATCATATATTATCAGTTAGTTGTGCTAAGGTGAAATGAGTTTGGCTCTCTGAATGGATTTTGATGTTGCTAACTGTCCAAACTAAGCCATCGTGCATGTAGTGCCCCCCGGTTGAGACTCTGTAAATGTGACAGTCAGGGCCATCTTAATGTATGGGCACAACGGTCACTGGCCGGGGGCCTTAGGAGCATAGGGGTCCACAATGTTTCTGTATTGCTATCAAAACTGAGGCCCCAGAGCACTAATTTGCCTGGGGACCTATGATGCTGTTAAGAATGCCCTGGTGACAATACTACTACTACTACTACTTGCGTTTCCCTCGCCAGTATCCACGGTTACAAGACCTCTCCTGCCTCACTTGTATTTCAAGAGAATCCACTTCTGAAGCCAAACATGTTCTGCTATTCATTTTAAGAGGTCTGTCAAGTCTTGTCACCAGGCTGTTGTTACAATACAATGATCTGTTTGTAAGATCTTTATCTTGGACACTCTGGAGTCCTGAGGCCACCATACCTCATAAGCTGAACATTCTCAAGGGGTCTGAGGCCTGCCTTTGTAAGTCTGAATGTGTTACTTCAGGACTGGCATCATGAAACCTTCAGTGTCTGCCTCATAATTTTGTCATTACAATCAGGAAACAGTCACACCACTGGCATGAATAACTGGACAGTGCTGCTCAGTGCAAATATCTTCCAGCTCATTGATTTTCTAACTAGTTAGCTTCTAACAGAAGAGCTGTCGATGAAGAAAACATCTGCTGCCACACTTTCAAAGTGCTAAACTCATACTTTTCTGTCTCGGTAGTTTGGACCTGAACAGCAGACTAGTAAATGTGGAAGGAATGGCCAGAGCAGAAAGTGCTTTTGGTTTTGTTTGTGGTAAGCTTTGTCTCCCTACAACCCTGTGTTGGCTGAAGCAAGTTCAGAAAGTGAAAGAATAGATAAATCATGGCACAATCTACTGATTTGTACACTCCATGCCTTCAAGAATTGAGCTTCAGAACTAAATATCTGTATGGCTTACCTCTGTGGTCGGCATATGTCACAGCACTTTACAAATCATTTCTACGGTGGGCACACTAGCTGGCAAAGTGATGTGAGGCAGAGGCTGAAACTGATCTGGCTGTTTTGTGGGTAAAGTCTGCTAGGTCATCCAAACTGTGGATAAAACTATAAGTTTTAAAAATGGAAACAATCCATATTACTAACCGAGAATGCTAAACCGGATGATGGACGCAGGCACATCCGGCAATGGGCCGTAGCTGCAAAAAGACGTACTGCGCAGGCGCAAAAACAGTCCGCATCCGGCAATGGGCCGTAGCTGCAAAAAGACGTACTGCGCAGGCGCAAAAAGAGTCCGCGAGGGTCGGCTGAGGAGCCGAGAAAGGCGGATAGAAGAGGGCGAGAGAGGCGGATGAGGGGCCGCGAGAGGCGGACAAGACCACAGAAAAAAGGAGTGAGCACAGGAAAAATTGAGAAATGAGGCGCAAAGAGCACCGAAAAAAGGAAACGGCACATAAAAAAGTATTCAAACGCAAGCAAAGCACGAAACACATTGCACACGAAACTAGACCCAAAAAAAAAAAAAAGAGGCTCGCGCACAACAGCAAGGCACCCCCCCCCCCTACAGGCACCGGACGGGACACACACCAAGAGGGGGATTCAACAAGCCCATGGAACACAAAAAAAAAGAACACAAAACCACCCCACAGACCCTACAAGCAAGGGACGGGACACACACAAAGAGGGGGATTCAACAAGACACAGGAACACAAAAAGAAAGAAGACGCTCGCGCGACAACAATCCTCACCCCCCCACACACACACATCCATAAGAGGTGACACCCAAAGCCACATATTCTAAAGTGAACATCAACACCTTCACACTAGACAGCATAGGTGTCAGCATTGGTGGATCTCCTTACAATAAAGCACTATTAACCGTTCAACTGCAGAAAAAGAAACATATTAACAGTGACTGCGATCCTTCTTATTACTTATCCATATTTCGCATGCTGAGAAAGAAACAAGTCATGAATACACGGTCACGGGTACAAAACGAAAAGGAAAGGATAACAGGAACAAACACACGAAAACGAAAGAAACAACAAAATAGACGGCTATGCAGCATAGGTGGATCTCATTACAATAAGGCACTATTAACCGTTCAACCGCAGAAAAGGCTCCATATTAACAGTGAGTGCAATACTCCTTATTACTTATCCATATTTCTAAAAGAAAAAATGTCTCGACTCCAAAAACGCAAAGCTCAACTAAAGCTTCTAACTAACGATGTACCTAAAAGTAAAAACTTTATGAACTGCATTAGATCCTACAATGGTTCATTTGCTTTTGCATATACCGGAGTAAATATCAGGCCACCAAAAGGCGATGGCCCATACTACTTTCGCATATGTGCACAAATACTGCATCGCATTGGAACAGTGCACCCTGAAACAAATCAACAACGCAAATATGCACAAATCTACATCCTAGATCCACATGACGCAAACTATCAATCAAAGTGCTGCATCGCAACATGCACGGATTCAAAACGAAACACCTCACGTCTCAGACATACGTTAATGGCAGCGAAGGCTACAACGGGCTTCTCACACTGCACAGGCAAATCGATTACAGCTCCAAAACAACACGTCCCAAATACTACACATGCAACAACGCGCCTCTCAAACGGCACAAGAAAAACATACACCAGGAAAATTCATTCGGATTAATGAATGTCATTTGCAATCATTGTCATTCAGTTCACTTCCCTGAAGAAACAACTGGAAATACAAGTTATACATTTACACGTTGTTGTCAAAAGGGTCAAATTAGACTGCCTTCTTTACATTCATATACTGAATATCTACAGAGGCTTATAACTGACGATGTACCTGAAAGTGAAATCTTTATCAACTACATTAGATCCTACAAATTGGTATCCACTATGAACATTAACGGTGGCACTGCACGTGACATCCGTCTTGAAAAAATGTTGTTTATTGATGAATGTTCAATGGCATGAAGTCACTTACTCAACACCATTCATAAACTTCTACAAACGTTTATGAATAATAATATTCGATTTGAAGGAAAGGTACTTTTATGAGGAGGAGATTTTAGACAGTGATTAGCTATTCTTCCAGATGCCATGCACTCAGCTATTGTTCAGTGCACCTTAAAATACGCAGACAATTGGCATTGCTTTCAAAAGATACAGTTAGTAAAAAAGATACGATGTCCAGAACCAGATCATAACAATTGCTTATTACAACTGAGAGATGGTACACTCACCAATACAGCTGGACTTCAGGCACATATTATTACAATTCCTCAAGCCTTTATCTGCGACGACTTAGTTACAGAGACATTTCGAACAGCAATCTCATTAGACCAAATGCCCCTTTTAACACAACGCACTATATTATGTCCAAAAAATATTAATATGGAAAACATTAATACCCAAGTCATTCCATTACTTCCTGGAGAGACACAACTCTTTCTAAGCTCTGACAAACTTGACTCTGATCACAACAATAACCATCTTAAATGACCTTACAAGTTCTGAGCTGGAATTACCTTTTACACTTAAATGGCGTGTACAAAGAAATTTTCAAATAAACCTTTACACTGTGCCACACACTTTATTGTTTGCTTTCTATTTGCATCATCTACACCGTCACACTATTCTATATCTCATTCATACATCACGCTCTTTGTCATTCCCAACACCAGGGGTTGGCGAGCGAAGCGAGCAGGGGGCGGAGCCCCCTAGTTTCATTATAATTGTTAGCTTGTGATTTACAGACTAGATTCCTAAATTAATTTGACTTTTGTATGCTGCATAAGAAAAAATAATCTCGTATGTGATATCAACTAAATGATCGATTTAGTCAAAAGGACTCACTGACTCTGCATTTCTGTAAAGTACGCAGATGCTTCCTTTACTTGGTCAAAAACATTCCAGATATGCTGTATTTTGGGCGGTCAATGAGAGTTCTTTGCTATTTAGACAGATTATGGGCAAATCAAAATCGGTGTGCACTGGCTGTTTGTTTGATGCACATACAGTACGTCTGACAGCCTGACAGTGAAGAGACTTTCTCTGGTCTCCTATGAATTAGCAGGTGTGCAAGCCGAATATGACTACAGTATTCAGTTTTGCCATTCTTACTTTTATTATCATAAAAAGTGATTTTACATTTGGGTTGTATAATTTCATTTCATGACTTGAGGGCCTGCTGCTGTATAATCTTGTGTTATCATTTGTGCAAAACATTTTTACTTTGGTTAAAACCTATTTTTGAAAACTCTTGCCCATAAAGCCCTTTTATCTGATGTAAGAAAAAAAAATAGTGTCTGGGAAGGAGATTCGTGTTTTGAATAAGAAATTTAAAATGTTCCGCAGCTTTATGCATTGAGAAAAGTTTTAACATTTATTTTGGAAGTCTGTCTGGAGATGACCTGTGTATCGCTGTTTACATGGTGGTCCTGATAATATGATCACTGTAGTGATGCGAGGAAGATTAGTAAAATATGACAGTATTTTCAGCAGATTTGTAATTTAAACTTCAAAAATATGAAATTGTAAACAAATAAAATTGGTGATAAAAACTTTACAGATAAGGGCTGTATTTGTATTTGTGTACTGACATTTTTTTTCCTTGAAATACCAAGACCTTTTTAATTTTTGGTTTTGTTGATGCTGGTTAGGCATGATGGAATAGGCATGGAAAATCATTTTCTGAAAACCACATATAATACGGAGAGAACATGCAGATACCATACATGGCATGACTCAAACTGCCTGCTGCATGTCTAGTAACCACCATGTGGCCTGTATTTGCTGTTCAGAGTGAGGCCAGCAAACAAATGAACAAAAAAAGATTTCCTACATAAAGACCTCTTCTTTCTGTGCTTATTTGAAACGGGGACATCATACTGCTGCCTTCATTTTCACAATGTGAAAGTAGCACAGGTAAGGCTAACTAGGTGGTGTTTTAAACTTGGTGCTGTCAGGCAGGTCTACTCAGTGGTGGGTGAAGATCAAGAAGCCACTTAGCCCCATATTGCCTTGAGCTTGATGCTTTCCTGGTACTGATCTGCTTTCTTTTTTATTTTTGAAATTACTGTAGTAACCTTTAAGGGAGCAAATAGAACTGGACTTTTTGGACCTGTTTTGGCTTATGTTGCCTAGCCTTGACTGGGAAAAGCCAGAAGTGCAAATGCCTGATTTAAACAAAAGGCAGCCCTCCCGGGAGTGCTCTTGGTGCTTGCTCACCTGTTCCCAATTGCATTCCTGTGTGGGGCCCATGATTAGACCAGCTGGGCTTAACTATCTCTGCCTCGCCCCCTGGCGGCCATCCCAGGTCCCCACAGGGTTGGGAAGAACTCCATCTCCCATGAAACCCTGTGGGAAACTGAGGCATCATCAACCAGGGAGGCTGCCACCAAGCGTCCCGGGGGAGGTATTGAGGAGTCCATGGCTGCTCCCCCGGAATATAAGTAGAAGGGACGTCCTGGCCAGGCATGGACCCTGGCCGTCCTCCACACTAGATAAGAAATTACATTAAGCAAATGATGGAAAATTGGAAAAAAGTTCTTACGTAGACAAAGTTGAACATTGTTACAAACATTTTAACAATGAGCTAAATTACTGGTGGAAAGTTATTACATATTTGGCACAACATTTCATGGGGCCCTGCATCAATGGCCCTTAATGCAAAAACGGCACTGTTACCACTACCCGTATGCTACACATGATGTGATTTTATGCTTACACCTCTAACATGTTATGTATGTTGCTCTTACACCTTCAAGTTGAAAATCAATCAGCTCAACATTCACATGCCTATTTTATCAAACTTTTGTTAGTTTCTTTCAGCTTGTACATAATACTTTTTCATCAGTAAATTTTATGCCCCACTCCCATCTTTGTACTTTTAAGGGCAGTGAACTTGGAATGCACACAGCTAACGGCCTACATCACATGTGTGGATTGCCCAAAGAACCTCTCAGTTTCTAGTAAATAAAAACATGGAATACAGGAGACAAGTTGGCTCATCCAAGTTCCTTTAGTTAGTTAACAGCCATGTTTCCCTGATATCTCATTCAGATACTTTTTACAAAGTAGTCAAGGTTTCAGGTCAGGTCAGGTCAGGTCAGGTTGGGGAGCTTGCACTGGTATAGCACGTTGCTGCACCCACCACACAAGGAAACATCTTGCTATCCTGGTTGGCAACCCCCGAGGCGGACATGTTGTCCAGTCCCACCCCCAGAAAATGACCATCTATCTGCCACAGCCAAGTGTTAGGTGGGCATCCCCTTGGCCTGGTCCAGGTGCTTAGGTCTTCAACAATGAGGATCCTGTGAACTGGATCACCCTCTGGGAATCGTGCCACATGGCCATAGTGACGTAACTGATGCTTCCTCACAATACAGGTAATGTGCCTCGTTCGGGACTCCATGAGCAACCGCTCATTCGACACAAAGTCAAACCAATGGTACCCAAGGATTATCTGAAGAGACACAGAACCAAAGGAGTCCAGTCTTTATCTCTGGTCACTGGATAGCGTCCATGTCTCATGACCATATAGCATAACAAGAAACACCTTGAAAATGGCAGAGCACAAGAGCAGGAGTTTTTAGAAGTAATTAGTGTTCTAACACAGTATGTTAAAGCACCAACACGGTGTGAAGCCTGCCTGGATTTAGTATTTTGTAATAATCAAGATAGAGTTGAGGATGTAGAGGTGATTGAACCACTAGGGTCAAGTGGCCATAATGTAATACAATTCTCAGTATTTTGTAAGAGTACAGATGCAAAGACTAAAATTGTTAAGTTTCACTTTGGTGGGGGAAATTTTGAGCAGATGCGACAATGTCTAAGTAGGTTACACTGGGATAAGCTTTTAAGTGTGGAGACAGTCGAGGAGCAGTGGAACAGGTTTAAAACCGTTTTACATGTAATGCAGGACAGATACACAGCTAAAATTAGAATTAATATTCAATTTAAAAAAACTCCACAGTGGGTTAATAAAGAATTAAAAAATAAGCTGCAAAAAAAAAAAAGCTGCTTTATAAGGCATATAAGACTACTAACTCCAAAGTGAATTGTAGGGCATATGAGAACATGAGGGCAACCATTAAAAAGGATATCAGGGAGGCTAAAATATAGTTGGAGAGGAATACAGCAGATAAGGTGAAAGAAGACCCTAAGAGAGTCTTTCAGTATTTTAGTAGTAAAAGAACAGTCAAGGAGGAGGTGAAGTGCATCAGAAATGGTAAGGGGAATTAAAAGATACAGACAATGACATAGCGGATGCCCTAAACTTACATTTTCCTGAGGTGTTGATGAGTGAGCAAGTGGATAACCTCCCAGAGGTAACGGGGACTACTAAGGAGGTACTGAGGGATTGTAGAGGGAAAAGTGCTGCTCAGATTAAACAGGCTGAAATCAAACAAATCACCAGGACCAGATAATATTTACCCTCAAGTTCTTAAGGAGGCTACAGAGTACATATATAAACCCATGACACATATTTTTAGGAAGTCACTGCACACTGGAGAGATTCAGAAGGACTGGAAAATGGCAAATATCATCCCATTGTATAAAAAGGGTGACAGGGCAGATCCAAGCAACTATAGGCCAGTAAGCTTAACATGCATCACAGGAAAATTAATGGAAGGAATTATTAAAGAAAAGATTGAGCAGCACCTGGCAAGGACAGGAGTTATTCTGAACAGTCAGCATGGGTCCAGAAGAGGGAGGTCGTATTTTATATGAGGAAGCAACAAAAGGATATGATCAAAGTGGACCATATGATATTATTTATCTTAACTTTCAGAAAGCATTTGATAAGGTGCCACATGACAGGTTGGGCATCAAATTAAAAGAAGTGGGAGTTCAGGGTGATGTTTTTAGATGGGTGCAGAATTGGTTCAGACACTGGAAGCAGAGGGTGATGGTGCGAGGAACCTCTTCACAATTGGCCGATGTTAAGAGTGGTGTTCCACAGGGGTCAGTGCAAGGGCCGCTGCTATTTTTAATATATATAAATGATTTAGATAGGAATGCTGTATAAGTGAAAAGCTGCTTAAGTTTGCAGATGATACCATGTTAGGTGGATTGGCAGATAATTGGAATCCATTATATCATTACAGAAGAACCTGGACAACATACAGGCTTGGGCAGATTTGTGGCAGATGAAATTTAATGTCAGTAAATGTAAAGTATTACACATAGGAAGTAAAAATGTTAGGCTTGAATACACAATGGTGGTCGGAAAATTGAGGATACACCTTATGAGAAGGATTTAGGAGTCACAGTGGACTCTAAGCTATCGACTTCCCGACAGTGTTCAGAAGCCATTAAGAAGGCTAACAGAATGTGAGGTTATATACTGTAGCACAACGTGTCGAGTACAAGTCCAAGGAGGTTATGCTCAACCTTTATAATGCACTGGTGAGGCCTCATCTGGAGTACAATGTGCAGTTTTGGTCTCCAGGCTACAAAAAGGACATAGCAGCACTAGAAAATGTCAAGAGAAGAGCGACTAGGCTGATTCCAGGGCTACAGGGGTTAAATTATGAGGAATGATTAAAAGAGCTGAGCCTATACAGTTTAAGCAAAAGAAGATTAAGAGGTGACATGATTGAAATGTTTAAAATTATGAAGGGAATTAGTACAGTGGATCGAGACTGTTATTTTAAAATGAGTTCAACAAAAACATGGGGACACAGTTGGAAACTTGTTAAGGGTAAATTTTTCACAAACATTAGGAAGTTTTTCTTTATACAGAGAACCACAGACACTCGGGCCGCCTTATATTTGGATCCGAGTGCTGCTGTGCATCGGACAACACCTCAGCACCACAATGGTTCCGATCCCCAACAGGCCTGACCTCTCTGATTTTGACTGTTCTGGGGATGAGGCTCCCAAGGGCTTTCCCCCATTTCCTTCATAATGCGAGCAGCCATCCTATGGGCAGGTACAGAGAGCAGAAAGGAGTCCTGTCCGTCATTTCAGAGATGAATGAAGTTTTTAACAGTGGCTGGAATGACAATCCTGTCACCAACTCCCAAGTATTCCCTGCAAGTTGCAGGACCATTTGCAGGGTGGATGCAGTTTAACGTCATACCCAGGACATATAACTAAATGCCTTGGTAGGCTGCTTCAGATTCCCACAACACTTCGAGTGACTCTTTGCCACCAAGGTCCTTGAGTATGTTACTTACTATTTAACTAAAATAATTTTACAGGTGGTTTAAATTGTGTCATGTACAGTTTTGTGTTCTACAGACTGAACACATTTGCCTCAGCAGTTGTTTAGTCATTCTGTTGCTTTTGATTGTATAACATGCTGCAGGTCCACTGACCAGCAGTGAATCTCTCTGACCTCTAAAACTAGAATTGGAGGCTCACTATTAGTATACTCGTGTGCCTTTCAACTTCCAAATGAATATCTCAAAATAAATTTCATAGAAAGTATATTAAAATACAGTTCATCATTCCTGCCTCACAGCATATAAAATAGGAACAAGACTACAGTGCATCCAGAAAGTATTCACAGCGCATCACTTTTTCCACATTTTGTTATGTTACAGCCTTATTCCAAAATGGAATTAATTCATTTTTTCCTCAGAATTCTGCACACAACACCCCATAATGACAATGTGAAAAAAGTTTACTTGAGGTTTTTGCAAATTTATTAAAAATAAAAAAACTGAGAAATCACATGTACATAAGTATTCACAGCCTTTGCTCAATACTTTGTCGATGCACCTTTGGCAGCAATTACAGCCTCAAGTCTTGTTGAATATGATGCCACAAGCTTGGCACACCTATCCTTGGCCAGGTTCGCCCATTCCTGTTTGCAGCACCTCTCAAGCTCCATCAGGTTGGATGGGAAGCGTCGGTGCACAGCCATTTTAAGATCTCTCCAGAGATGTTCAATCAGATTCAAGTCTGGGCTCTGGCTGGGCCACTCAAGGACATTCACAGAGTTGTCCTGAAGCCACTCCTTTGATATCTTGGCTGTGTGCTTAGGGTCGTTGTCCTGCTGAAAGATGAACCGTCGCCCCAGTCTGAGGTCAAGAGCGCTCTGGAGCAGGTTTTCATCCAAGATGTCTCTGTAAATTGCTGCAGTCATCTTTCCCTTTATCCTGACTAGTCTCCCAGTTCCTGCCACTGAAAAACATCCCCACAGCATGATGCTGCCACCACCATGCTTCACTGTAGGGATGGTGCCAGAGTTCAATCTTTGTCTCATCAGACCAGAGAATTTTCTTTCTCATGCTCTGAGAGTCCTTCAGGTGCCTTTTGGCAAACTCCAGGCGGGCTGCCATGTGCCTTTTACTAAGGAGTGGCTTCCGTCTGGCCACTCTACCATACAGGCCTGATTGGTGGATTGCTGCAGAGATGGTTGTCCTTCTGGAAGGTTCTCCTCTCTCCACAGAGGACCTCTGGAGCTCTGACAGAGTGACCATCGGGTTCTTGGTCACCTCCCTGACTAAGGCCCTTTTTCCCCGATCTCTCAGTTTAGATGGCTAGCCAGCTCTAGGAAGAGTTCTGGTGGTTTTGAACTTCTTCCACTTACGGATGATGGAGCCCACTGTGCTCATTGGGACTTTCAAAGCAGCAGAAATTTTTCTGTAACCTTCCCCAAATTTGTGCCTCGAGACAATCCTGTCTCGGAGGTCTACAGACAATTCCTTTGACTTCATGCTTGGTTTGTGCTCTGACATGAACTGTCAACTGTGGGACCTTATATAGACAGGTGTGTGCCTTTCCAAATCATGTCCAGTCAATTGAATTTACCACAGGTGGACTCCAATTACACTGCAGAAACATCTCAAGGATGATCAGGGGAAACAGGATGCACCTGAGCTCAATTTCGAGCTTCACGGCAAAGGTTGTGAATACTTATGTACATGTGCTTTCTCAATTTTTTTATTTTTAATAAATTTACAAAAACCTCAAGTAAACTTTTTTCACGTTGTCATTATGGGGTATTGTGTGTAGAATTCTGAGGAAAAAAATGAATTTAGTCCATTTTGGAATAAGGCTGTAACATAACAAAATGTGGAAAAATTGATACGCTGTGAATACTTTCCGGATGCACTGTATATGAAGTTTAATGATGATCAGGATTCAGAAATTGGCCTGCAGGTGAGCTATTGAAAAAAGTGGATAAATTTACACTGTAAATATCTAGGATCAGTGGTAGCCTGAGATGGAAAACCAGATGCAGAGATAACCAGTAATGGAACATTTGGAAGAAGGTTTCAGGAGTATTGTTTGATCAGAGAATTAAGATGAAGGTTAAAGATGAGGTTTTTAAGAAAACCTCTATAGAGTGAGACATGGGCAGTAAAAGGAGCACAGGAGAAGAAGTTGGATGTCTCAGATATGAGAATGTGGAGATGGATGTGTGGAATGACAAAAAAGGACAGAATAAGAAATGAGACAATCAGATGTACAACAAAGGTAGGAGAGATATCTAAGAAAATACAGGAAATTGTAGGTTAAAGTGGCATGGACATGTGATGAGGAGAGATAATGAATATGTGGGCAAAAGAGTGTTAGGAATAGAAGTACAGGGGAATAGAAAGCAAGGGATGCCAAAGCAGAGATGGATTGATAGAGTAAAAGAAGATCTGAAGGAAAGGGGCTTGACAGAGAAGGAGGTGCATGACTGAGCTGTTTGTAGAAGGTTGTTCGAGCACATCGCCTCCACATAGAAGTGGGAAAAGGTGAAGAAGAAGAAGATTCCTGCCTCACAGCACCAGGGTCTGCATTGAGTTTGCATGTTCTCCCCATGTATTTTTAAATTGATTGGTACCAGTCAGTATGGTTAACTGTGTATGATCACCTGTTTTAACACTGAAAACTACAAATGTGTCAGTAATACTTCTCAATTACCAAAAAATGTTTAGTTCTTCATGTGCTATGACATAAAAAACATCTGTCACCTTTTTCCATTCCCAACAAAGCCTCCAAAGATTTTGACTTAGGAACACTAGTAACTATGCCACCAGATCACTGTTTCTAAATATCTACAGCCAATAAATGGATTAAAAATAAATGAATACTTTATTCATATGTTTCTGTTGCTGAATTGCATGCAGCCAAGCCACTCTTTTCTGATGGGCTGTGCGGTTGGTTATGCCCTGCAAAGGACTGGTGTATCATCCACCACATGAACTTCTTGCCTTACACTCAGTGCTGCTGTGATATTCACTGGCTCCCTGTGATCTAAACTGGGCAGATTAAATTTACCCTTCAGTACATACATGGTTTAAACATATAGCATATACCTATAACGCCTGTCCATTTCTTGTCACTTAATTGCATGCTACTCACATTCTTAACCTCTCCCCCACTAGCTGTCACTAGACAGCCGAAGCATGCGTTCATGACAATACCAACCCCAGCAGGCAATATCTTTACGAAATTAACGCCAATACTTTTGCAAAAAAAAGACCAAAACAGTTGTTGCAGAACAACATAATTCTTTTGAAAAATAACAAAACATTTTTTTTGCGTGGCAGAAATAAGCTTCCATAACATTTTAGCAATACATTAAATTATTGAGGCATGTTTACTACTTATTTCATTTTTGCCCCAACCTGCCATTAAAGCTGAGCTGCTACGTGTCAACATAACAAGCAGTACCACATATTACTCCGATTAGATGGCACTGAGAGCAAAAAAAGGTTTAACATTATATAATTAGTCATAGATATTGAAATACTGAAAAGGTATTGAATGCCTGTCTCTATCTAAAAAAAAACTTTTTGAATTCTTTCTTATTGAGTGAATATACAGCATTTTTCTATAATTTTAAGTCTATCAGAATATCTTAAATGCATTATCTCATCCTGTGTACTCATCACTTCCCTGTCCTGTAGCCACTGATTAACTGGATAAAGTGGTTTGATAATGGATGGATGGACAAACACTCACTGAGCAAGTTATTAAGAACATCTGTACACCTGCTTATCCATTCGATTATCTAAACAGCCTACCACGTGGCAGCAGTTCAGTACGCAACATCATGGAGAGACAAGACAGGAGCTTCAGTTAATCTTCACATCAAACATCATAATGAGGAAAAGATGTAACTTTAATCACGGCGTGATTGTTGGTGCCAGACAGGCTGTTTTGAGTTTACTCACATTGGTGCGTAAAAAACAAAAACATCCAGTGAGCAGCAGTTCTGTGGATAGAAACGTCTTATTGATGACAAAGGTTATAGAGGAGAATGGTCAGACAGGTTCAAGCTGACAGAAAGGCTTTGGCAACTCATATAACCACTTCTGTACAACTGTAGTAAGCAGAAAAGCCTCTCAGTATGTACAACATTTCATATCTTGAGGCAGACATGCTACAACAGCAGAAGATCACATTGGTTTCTACTCTTGTCAGCCAAAAACTGAAAGCTGAGGCTGCAATGGGCACAGGCTCATCAAAACAGGGCAGTTGATGACTGGAAAAAACGTAGCCTGGTTTGCTGAGGCACAGGGTCAGAATTTGGTGCCAACAGCATGAATTCATGAACTCAACCTGCCTGGTGACAACAGTCCAAGCTGATGGTGGTGGTATAATGGTGTGAGGAACATTTTCTTAGCACACCAATCAATTACTGCTTGAACACCATGGTCTGGTTAAATATTGTTGCTGACCATGTGCATCCCTTCATGGCCACAATATACCCATATTCTAATTGCCACTTCCAGCATGATAATGCACCATATCACAAAGCAACAGTCCTCTCAAGCTGGTTTTATGAACATGACAATGTTCTTCTGTAGCCTTTCCAGTCACCACATCTGAATCCTGTAGAACATCTTTGAACAAGAGATTCACACCATGAATGGGCAGCTGACAAATCTGGAATCATGTCCACATTGACCAGAATCTTAAAGGAATGTTTCCAACATCTTGTGGAATCCATACCATGAGGTTGTTTTGAAAGCACAAGGAGGTCCTACCTAGTATTAGTGTAGTGTTACTGTACTGTAATGTAGAGACATATAGAAAAGTATATTCTTAATGTTGATGGTTTCCATATATTCAAAGAGAATCATAAACATGTATGAAAATAAGCATTTTATCCTAATGCACATTAGTATAGCAAGGGTTAAGTCACAAAAAGGCTTGTGCCCTTTGTATTTTTTATTTTTCTTATCTACCTGGAAACCACAAATATTTCATGAGTCAAGGTCAAGTGTGTAGAGAGAGGCTAACGAGCAGGCCCCCCTCTTTTCCAGGTGGCAAAAGTGAGCTGAGGACTAGAAATAATGGTGGCAGGAACTGGACGGGTTCAAGGAGGGAAGAGGGCCTGCCAGGTGGCCATGATGAATAAGATAGAGTGTTATGCTCATTAGGCTGGGAAATATTGGTGGAATTAATTAGAGGTAGGACCAATGCAACGGGAAACTGGAGTCAGGTAGGAGTGTCAAATGAACTGAGTGAGGTCAACTTTTGATAAGGACTGTAATAAATGTAAGGTATAACCGAGTTGCTAATTGCTCATTTTCATTTGAAATGAGACAATGTGTAGATCATGTAATAAAGCTTGATTCTGCCTGCACATCCTGAGGTCTCCGAGTGCCTTTTTTTGAACAGCGTGTTTCTGCCACAACAGACAAAGCCTAAAAAAAGAATAAAGAACTACTTAAGAACATGGGGCCTAAGCAGTCTTTTGGTCCGGAACCCCTACAGATTTTTTTTTGCCGGTTTGAATCCTGAAAAAGTCAGAAGTGATTCCACTCCATTGGGCCCTTGAGTAAGGCTGTTAACCTGCAGTTGCTCCATTCTAGGTACATTAACCTGAGACCAGCCCCCCAAGCAGCTCCACCAACTTGCAGGGAGAACTCGGGAGTTGGTGGCAGGATTGGCACTTCGGCCACAGTTAAAAACCTCACACTGTTCCAGTCCATTTGAACTAGTGTAGCTGCACGGCTGCACTCGGGTCCTAATCTGGGACCCTGAAGTGGTTGGTCATGTGGTGGGGGTGGCATAATGTGCTGTATCAGTGCATATTCCCAGCCTATCTACTGATCTTATCATTGAACTCGCATTTAGACACCAATTCTAAATTTAATGACTCTCTCTTAATTGTCTATATTTTGTAAGCATGCATTATTTTTTGTATACTATTTATTCATTATTATTATTTAATTTGTTTTTTTTCTTTTCTATGTCATCTTGTAAAGCACTTTCAGCTACATCCTCTGTATGCAAATGTGCTACAGAAATAAATGTTCCTAGGAATTTGCTCAGTTAGTGTACGATGCAACCCAATTAACAATAATTAACTCAAAATATAATCCATCCATCCATTATCCAACCCACTATATCCTAATTACAGGGTCACGGGGGTCTGCTGGAGCCAATCCCAGCCAACACAGGGCGCAAGGCAGGAAACAAACCCCGGGCAGACGCGCGCGCACACACACACACTAGGAACAATTTAGAATCGAGGAAACCCACGCAAACACGGGGAGATCATGCAAACTCCACGCAGGGAGGACCCGGGAAGCGAACCCGGGTTCCATAACAGCGAGGCAGCAACGCTACCACTGCGCCGCTCAAAATATAATTCTCACCTTAATTTTGACTCTAGCAGACCGTGTAGTGGAGTTTAATAATGGGTACACTAGACAGCGTGAGGGGCTGGCGTCCCGTCCAGATCGGCGCCCTGTGCTACCTGGTTTAGGATTCAGCGCTCCGATGTGCACAAAACAGCCATGTCACGGCCGTTATTTTATTTACATTTTTATTTTTTCTCGTTTTTCAGCTTAACTGCCAATGCCCTGTCCTCCTTCCGCCTCCGTCTTCCTGACGGCTTGTGACCGCGTGCTCGGCTGCTGTGTTGTGTCGACGAACGGCTTCGCGAGGCAGTGACGCTGACGCGAGGGAGTCGGTAACCAGGTAACGCCGCGTGCCGCTTAACCGCTGCCAGTCCGTCCCTCGCGGCACCCAGCGGCGGCAGGTCAGCGTTCACTCACCGTGGCCGTGGCTGTCCGGTTCGTTCGTGCTGCTTATTCCACCATCCGAGGACCCCCGGCGTGAACGTGACTAAGTGCCTCCGCACCTTAAGGTGAGAACCGCGCGTCCGCACCGCCCGCTGGCTTTGGGCTGACAAGAAACCTAGCCCAGTTGGTACCCGTCGAGGTGGGGCGCATTTTAGGCGGCTTTCTCTTTCGATGTGCTATTGACAAGCTGCATTGGACATGTGAGGTTAATGTGGCCGGGGTGGAAACGCAGGTCGATGGAGTTCCTAGACACAAGTTTTGTTTTGTTTTTTGCATGCAAACAATTTTAAGAGAAACACGAAGGAAAACGAAACAACGATAAAGAACTTCCATGCAAGGTATGCCACCCATTCATCCACTCTGTATATGGGACAGTGACTTAGTAACTCATATTGCTGGACAAGGCTCCGGCTTCCCATGGCATCTCGTGAACAAATAAAGATGCAAAAAGCGGGAGTCACAAACATAAAAGGCGTTGCAAGACACCACTGTGAGTAGTTTATTAAAGTTGGCTTTCCTACCAGATCCCCATTAGGTTATTTGGCGATGTTCTGTGTGAGATAACGATGTGTATGTGCCTGAGTGCACCTGCAATGAACTGTGGCCATTTGTTGCGCCCGATTCTGCATTGATTTTGTCCAGCTCTTATAACCCATTCTGGTATGAAGCAAACTTCATAATGTTACTTTAGTTCAAGTTGCTAAGCTCAGAAACGAGTGACAATTGTGAGAGTACTGTGAGTCATCAGTCTCGGACAAACTGCACATGAAGTTTTCAGTTTGGAACAGACACTGTATGTTGTTCTACCATTCCACTGCAAGGGATTGCGAGGTACTGTGGCACACAGATTTGTTTTCCACATGACTTCCATAATCAGACACCCAGTGGAGGCTTTCTGTAAATGCCTGGTATATTTTTGTAACAGATCTGTAGAGGTTTGGCACTGTTGTCGATGACAGCAGTTCCACTGCATGTACTTTAGTCGGTAGTTCAGGACTGATATAAAAATTAGGTGCTTCTCTCTAAATATTGGAAAAGGAAGAAACTAGAAGTGATACTGATCCAAGGATACATAAGCTCAAGGAAGTTCATATTATGAAAAAGACACAGTGTACTTGAAACAAGGACCCAGGGGACCTTTAAATGTCAGTGTGATTAACTGGAACTGATGAGCTCTGCTGAGCTGAATGGCCAGTTGTTGTTGTCTTCTCTCATAAACCCAGGCCTAAGACAGCTTACGAGTTACTCATGTGGATGTGCAGAGCTTCAGTCACCTCCCTCTCTCTCTGTCCCATGTACGCGTGTGTGATCGATGCCGTAATGTACATTAAATTACAGTTCTTAAGACATGCTGTAGCTTCAGTCATTTCTCATTTCGGAAGAAGAATAAAGCTTCTTTTTATTCCAAGGATTGGATTGTTAGAGGCAGGAATGTTTTCTGCAACCAGTGATTTAACAAAATCTTCCCAAAGGTAAAGGAAATATTTTCACATTAAACAGGAGTTTGGTGATTTTCAGTCACATTCAGGAAGAGTATACTGGACATTTGAAAAATAACTTGGATCAGTTTCAATGCCATTCGATTATTACAGAGTTTCCTAATTTTAAAAAAATACAACATGTACAAACAACTTATTTTCAAACATTCACCCATCTATTATTAAATCCACTTAAACTAGTTTAGAGGGTGGGAGTCTATCCCAGTATTCGGTGCAAGGAAAGAATGAACCCATGGTGAGTTCAATCGCATGTTACAATGTATATTATATGAGTTTGAGTGTGTTAAACCCTAAGTACATTTTATACTATATGTACAATTTATATGTGACAAATGAAATTTGATTTGATTTAATATGTGCATAACATTGTCTCAAACCAACATTATTCAATTTTAGGGCATTAGGGGCTGAGTATATCCCAGCATCAGGACAGAAACCATCCCTCAACTGGGCAACAGTCCATCTAAGTGCCCACACTGACACTCATGCAACATATTCAGGCCATACATTACATTCTTGAGTCGGCATAACGGTCAGCCTGGCAGTATCAGTCATCATCAACCTTGGAGAGAACACCAGTCCATCATACTGCCCACTCTTTCACATAGCCACAATCACATTCACTCATATGTAGCATGTTTATAATTCCCAGTTAGCCTCACTGCTACTCAGAGTGGGGTGATCAGACACTGACGGAACACAGAGAGCGACTGGTCACAGGATCATTGTGTCCATAAGAACTACAGTATTAATGCTTTGAAGCCACTTTGGCTTTTTTTTTGTCCGGTGCAGCCTGATTCACTGGTATGACAAAACCACCACATATGATTTACTGTTTGACTCATCTTGATGTCTAGTTATACAAGATGGTGAGCTTTTTGGGGTTTTCCCTTATTTTTTGGCCCTGTAGGCCAGACAAACCCTCATTTTTTTGGCCATTTTAGACTATATTTTGTTTAGGAAATTACACCATTATTATAAAGAGTCTTCAGGAAAAAATTAAATTATCAAAAGGACCTGAATTTGTTTCCTGCAACATCAACCAATCCCAGGGATGCACCCTTTAATGGGAATCGAGAGGACAAAGTTACTCCATTTCACAAAAATGTAAACATTTTTTTAAATTTTCCATATGCGCAAAGCATACAATTATTCATTTCAAAATTATATATCAAGCACATCTGTCTCGCTTAAAACTGTCCAAAATGTTTTCAGGCCAAGATCCAACCTGCAAACGCTGCAGTCAAATTCCAGCCTCACTGGGTCACATGTTTTGGGCCTGCACCAAATTAACATCATTTTGGACCACAATTTTTAAGTGCCTTTCAGACAGCCTTGGTGTCATAATCCCTCCTAACCCACTAACAGCTGTGTTTGGTGTTCTTCCAGATGGGCTTAAAGTGGAGAAGGACAAACAAACTGTGATTGCCTTCACTACAGTATTGGCATGCAGACTTATTTTGCTAAACTGGAAGAATCCTAATTCTCCTCTTTTAAGTCAGTGGGAAACCGATGTTTTATACTATTTGAAATTAGAAAAAATCTAATTCTCAGTTAGATGATCTGTACAGAACTTTTTCAAAACCTGGCTGGATCTAATCAATAACATTTTAGAATAAGCTCTTAAAGCACCGAGGAAGCAATTCTCTCCACATTTTTTTCTCTTCTCCATTCATCTCTATTGCCCTATTAAACTAATCAATCTAGGTATGTTTACAAGCTTTAAGGTTCACCCCATTGGCCATGCTCTCTTTCTCAGGGGTGGGGGTCGATCTGTTTTCAATCCTATTTTTTGTAAAAACTGATCTATTTGTATGGAATGATAAAAATTAATACAATTTTTAAAAAAAAGAAAAAAAAGGGGGATCAGTAATATAGGCACGTGGAGTGTCATTTTATGCTATTTTGAGGTTTATGATCATGAATATGATCATATTTTTAATATCTGTTTCTTTACTGTTGGTCCTGTCCCTCTAAGAGCCATTACAAGATGGTTACAAATGAAACATTTCAAACATAGGCATGCGGGGTATTGCTTTAGACTATTTCAAGATCAGTGATTATGACTATGATGTTATTTTTGATTTTTGATTCTTTACTAGGAATCTAGCTCTCAATGGACGTCTGCCAGAGTGTAAAAATGACAAATTTCAAACATAAGCAAGTGGGAGATCATTTTAGACTAGAATACAGTATGATGTTATTTTTGATCCTTTACTAAGAATCTAGCTCTCTATGGACCTCTATCAGAGGGTGAAATATGACACATTTCTAGTATAATTTAGACTTGAAACATTTAAATTGAAGCACACATTTTAATATTTCAAATATCTGATGCAACTATTCTTGTTTATTATGTACTTCTATCCTCAAGAAGTAAATCATTACATTTCTTATGAAAACCCTGAATTAGAGTGGCTTACACTAATTCAGACTCTTTTTTTTAAATGCTTACCATTAGCCTTTATTAACTGGAAGTATTGTAGCTACAATTTTTTTGCATTTAATTGAAGAAGTTTAAACTATTCTCAAGTTCAAATTTAAATCAGACTTCTCCAAGACTCTGAAATGGGATTAAGCAGTTTTGAAAAATGTATTTTAAAATGAACCTGATCAAATCTTAAGTTAGCCATAGTCAAATGCAAAGAATATTTTATTCCATCTGCTGCTTCATTTCTTGTATATTTCCAAAATTCTGGAGCTACTGGAAAGGTTCAAACATTGAGAATGATGCATACACAAAAATTTCACAGTCCAATTATCTTCATTGGTAAAGTTTTAGTGACATTCAAAAAAAAAACCGGAGAAAAATTAGTAATTCACACCAAAACAAGTAACCTCTTGTCTTGTGATATTTGAGTTTCAGGCTTACACTGATACAAACATTTCTGCTTATGTCAGTATAAACGGTCATAAAACTGTATTCCTCTACTTATTTATTTGCAATTTTGTTACAGCAGACTTTTCACAGAGTGTCAGGACTGTTCAATTAATATGTTAGCTTATAGGGGATTAAGAAAAAACGTCTAATATCTACTGTATGCTGCCATGTAAAATGAACATTCTGTACTAAATAAGCAAATACCTATGCAAATTAACAATTAGCATTAACTTTCGATTAGCTCCTACAATGCTCAATCATGATAAAGTGTCTTTGAGCTAGAAAAAGGAAGGGGCAAGTAAATGTGTAGTGATGTCATCATTGTGTGTTGATATCAACAGTTTAGCAAGATTGTGTTGAATCAGTCCTGCTGCATTATGTATTGAAGGCGATGAGGGAATACAAACAAGGGATGAGCTTTCTCTTTGCTGGCAACAGCACTTAAATTTGGCCCCTGCAATGTGTTCACTTCAGTACCTATACAGTATGACTTGGTAATAAAGAAATCAGGCATAGCAAGTATAAGAAAGACACAAACATAGATCATAAAGGTTTTGGGCACCAAGGTGATCCCAATATAATTGAAAATTGACTAAAGCCAAAGGAAATGCAACTATGTCTTATCAGATGCTAGTCAAAACATAAACTGAAGCCATAATGGCAGTGGTGCCATTTTTCATGATAAGAAAATGGAAGTGGTGAGTTCAGGAGGGTGGAAACCAGTAGTGACATCTTATAGTAGTGACATTACCATTCTGCAGAAGGAAGAAGAGAAAAGGCATTTGTGTGATGTTTAACAAAATATGCACATTAAAATGCAGTGTCATTATAAATTTACAGGAAAGCAATAATTGGCTTCTATAATTTTGCCAGTTTCGCCCAACAATCACTCAAAAACCCATTGTGAAAAAATAGAAACATGTTTTCAGAAAGTTTAGCAAATGTATTAAAATTAGAAAAGGAAATCCTTGAACTACATGGCTTGATCTTTGTGCGGACATGCAGTGAATTGTGGGACCTTATATACAGTATACAGGTGTATCCCTTTCTAAATGATATCCAATCAATTCAGTTTGCCACAGGTGGACTCCAGTTAGGTTCTAGACACATCTAAAGGATAGTTAAAACAAACAGGAGGCACCTGACCACAAGTTGGAGTTCCACAGCAAAGGATCTGAATACAGTTTTTGAGTTTTTATAAATGTGCAAACCATTCTGGAAATGTGTTTTCACTTTGTCAGTAGGTATTCATAGGTAAAATTATGCATTTAAAATTAAATCTAAAGCACAATGCAGTGTGCAGAAATTGAAGGGGTCTGAATATTTTCTGAATCCACTGTATGTAGTTGTTAAGATGGTGAGTAATGATTAATGCCCAACAGAGTTATATACATATAGCCCAAGAGGTTGACACAGGACTCTTATCAGCAAAAGTCAGGTCATGTATTAAAACTGCCTTTAGACATTTCTTTGTTTCCAAAAATATTTTCCACCTTTTTGGTTTCAGATTTCTTTTGCTCTGAGACACTGAAATATTACTGATACTAATGGAAGCAGCGCACAAAACATCAAGCTGCCCAAGATTCACAGATGTGGGGGAGAGTGAGAGCCAAGTCCCTGAAGGCAGCAACCTTTTGAGGAAGGATATTGAGAGTGCCAGTGAGCTGATTCAAACTGGCTCTCATCTTGGTGAACATGGATTTACTGATTTAATTCATGACGGAAAAGAAGCAACAGCCATCAAACAGAGGTTTAGTGAACAAGATCTGGGGTCTGTGGGATTATCTAGAAATGTTGCCTCTATTCACCGCACTCATTCTTTAGGTGAAAAATCATCCCAATCCAAAGAGTTGAAGAATGTGCCTTGGCGGTGTCATAGCTTGGGTAGCATAGCTGGATGTACGGTTTCATGGGAGGATATAGTTGATGATGTAGTTGGTGATGAACTGCTATTTAAGCCACCTTCATATCCCATTAGTGAAGGCTTTCATAGCTCTATTTCAAAAGAGGAGATGGAAATGAGCACTACAGACGAAGTGCCAGAACCTTGCCAAAGAGGAAAAGAAGGAGACCTTGAGTTTTCAGAGCCTCTTATAAACCCCAGTACCAGTCTCAAAAAGCTACTTACATCACAGATTGAGCATGCAGCTCAACTTCTGTCACTTTCTGAGCCAAACCGAGGTTCAGATGCCAGCCAAGACCGGAGCTCTTCCAGCAGCACAGCAGGATCAGAGGTGGGTTATGTAACAATGAATTAGAGGAAGTGTGTGTCCTTGCTGATCCATTGTTGGTGAAATCTGATTTAACAACAGATATCTGTGTAATAGGATTTGATAGCTGAGGAAAGAGAAAAAATGTTTTTTAGGGAAGTATTTAGTAATAATAAGATGGTATTTTTAGATATGTAATTAAATGTTATTGGAAAGTCACATTTGTGTTTATTCACTCTTCCAACGAACAAGTATTTCTTTTGCTGTACTTTATCAAATTTTTCCCATTGAAGATTGCTTAGTATGGTTTCCAAGGTGGATTCCACATACTTTCAGATCCAGAGTTCTGTGTTTAAATCATGAGCCTGGTCACTGCCTGCAAGCTTTCTTCATTGCTTTGAGCGTTTTTCACTGCATGCTCCTGCTTTACTCCTACATCTAAAAGATTTGCATTTTAAGGTAATCGAAGACTGCAAATGGACTCAGTGAATGTGGAATGTGTGCGTAAAAAATATTTTCACTGAAAAATGTGTTTAATTAAGCAAGATTTTCAGACATAATATACAATAATTTTAATTTGACTTGGTGTCCCAGCTAAGCAACAGATCTTTCAATTCAAGACAAATTAACACGTGAGTAAAAGCTTATCTACCACTTCTATCCATTGTGTATCTGCTTGTGCAATGGAGAATGAATGGGATTCACAGCCATCTCGTCCAGCCTGTAGTACATACAAAGGAAGAAGAGCTGGTTTGGAAAGAAGGAACATGTACTTTAAAGTATACTCTCACCCCCTACCTTTGTACACTCAATTTATAGTTACCAATTAACATAACTTCAAGTTTTTGAACTGTAGAATTAAACCAAAGTCTCAAAATGGAAACTTGCATCATCACAGAAAGCACCCAAGACCAGGATTGAACATGGAATCCAAATAGGCTGCTTTGCCACTGTGTGTTCACTCTGTACCACCTTCTAACAATGTATCTAAAAGTTTAACATTACATTTTAAAAGCCAACAAGTTTTAATTCATTCTGTTCTAATGACTAGTTTAGTTTGCTGTTCTTAGAAATTCAAACTTTGTTATTGCACAAGCTTATGTTACAGACGTGTCACAAAATGTAGAACATTTTATATAGAACTGTACAGCTAACAAGTGTTCAGAAAATATGAAGTCAACCTCCTGTTTAATTTTCTGTAGCTTTTGTACCAGATTATTTTAAATAGAAACATTTTATTATTACACAGTTTTTTGCACTCCAAAACATATTCATAAGCTTTTTATAAAGTGAGTCCTTCTGCTCTAGATACCCATTTTTTTGTATTTGAGGAGCCTATTTATTTTCATATATATAGAGATTTATGTTGTAAAGTGGGAAACAAGAAAAATGCTCATAATATATAAGACATGATTTTATATTAGCTCATTTACCAGTCTCACACTTGCCATTTTATGGAATAAACCTGAGAGGCACTGTTAGACATGTTCATAAACAGTAGTCTTGCTGTTTCTGCTAACCATATGTTCCTTTCTTTTTCAAAAATATTAGCTTTTTTAAATTTTGGGCCTGGAAGACAGCCATACAAGAAGCTATATAATGTGCCTGACACAATAACTGGCTTAGATTTCATAAATGTGCATGTAAAGCCTGATGTTTTTTAGGGGTCTTATTGTAACTGCTATTTTCTGTCCCTATCCCCTCTAATCTTTTACTCTATCCAGAGCTTTGGAGACAGTAACTTCAATATTTACAGTGAAAGTCTGAGAAATATGCTCTTAATGTGATGATTGCATTGCATTTCTGTGATTACATTGCCATTTTGTGTATTTGTTTTCCTATGGGCACCACCATTTTGTATGATTGTCTACATAGGTGCTGCCATTTTGGCTCTATGAATACCATGCCAAGCTGAACACATGCTATGTCCCTTATATGATATTAACATAGTTTCACTATAAAAGATGGATGCTTGCATTAAGCTGTATCTATCTATAATTAATTTACGAAAAGGACTCATTGAGGGACAAACACTTGACTAAACAGTCTATTTAGAGATTGATTGTTTTGACTTTTGTGTTTTTTCAATTATGATTTTGTTAAAAATCTTATAAGACAAAACAAAAGTCAAATGATCTAATGGCCTTTTGCATTGGCCATTGAGAAAAGCAGAACATGTTTTTGCTTAGACCTGTAAGAAAACCTGTTCTTGATTTAAAAATCTGGCCAATAGGACATGCAATTGTACAATGTAAAACTCAACAGCTGGCTCCAGAAATGCCCATTGGCTTCTGTTATTAATAGAAATTCCCACATGCTTCATGCCTTTACTTTTTGTTTGGATCTCAGTGGTTTTTAAAGCTAGTGCTGGGTACTGGCAGCAGCTTCATGATAAAGCATACACTACCATATGACAGAGGATAGCATGCTAGACATGCAACCTAACTGATATATTCTTATTGAAAACATTTGAAGTTTTTATATATTTATGATAATATCACCAAGCTGTACAGACCCTTTGTGCATGCATATGTGTGGAATGCACATGCATTACTACACAAGAAGAAAAAATACAATAGCAATGAAAAGAATGTGGAGACCTAGGACTTTAAAATTCTACTTATAGAACATATACTTGTGTGAATAAAAAAGATTTAATATATTTTACAAAAACTTGTTGGAGAGAAAATTCATTAAAAAAAGATACAATCAAAAGAAATCCTCACATTAAAAAAAACACAATATATCATTCATTTTCATGTTAGTTTTTAAGAGAATTTGGTTTTCTGGAAAAAAAAAATAGTTGTAGCACCATGTGCACATGCATGGGGTTTCAGAAACATCTGTGTGTGCAAGACTCTGAAAATGTCTTCACATTTAGTAAAAGTAAAGAAATCATTATAGGTGCAGCACTGTATTTCCCACTGCCAGTACACATTACAGTAACCAAATATTACATTGAAGCATTGAACTTCTGACAATCTTTGCCATTGTTTTTAAAAGCTTTCAAATAGTAAATTAAATTGCAATTGAAAAAATGACAGTGGACGCAAAGAACAATAAGTTCTAGCTTATTGTAAAAATGCTTGTCCCTGTAGGTAAGTCTAATATTGTATTAATAACATTGAACGCACTCTTAAAATTGGTATTTTAAAGTTATAAAACATACAGGGAAATCCTGCATATAATAGTCATTTTTTGTTCTGGTAAAAGCATATTTATAAAAGGACAAATTAAACTGGCATTTACAACAATCACAAAAGTGCTTAGGAAGTGTGGTGTTATAAAGAGGATTCTAAATAATTCACAGCCTTTTCAAATGGTAACATTTAAAAGAGCATGATGAGGGGCAGAAGGGTATCCTATTAAATGAATGAATACACGAACAAGTGCTGGGTTTGAGGCATGACATGATCTTGTACTGGCATCAGAAACGCGAAGGCAGAGTTGTCTTGGCAAATACTGGACTCATTGGCCATAAGGTCATTGCACATTTTTGTTATATTTACAATTATTGTGAAATGTCTGTATTATGTATGTATGTGTAATTTATCAATCCATTGCCAAAACCATTTAATTCATTCATGTTTGTTCATAATAATGCAAAGAACTGCATAGTCATTTTTAATGTTTCCTATCAGTTATTATTGTTTGATGATGAAAAATGTTGAAGACAACACATACACTACATGTATAAGGTAGTTTACAGGTTCGTTTCTGGAGATGGCTAATTAAGTGCCAGAAGAAAAGCCAAGTATTGTGACAAACTAGATGAAGATGTAAGGTTTTTATGTGATGATTTTTTAGCTGGGTCTTTCTCTAAATATATGCTATCTTTTATTGAAGTTGTGTCTATAACTGAATTCTCTTACAAAGTTCTACATGTTGTCACACTGTAAATCACTATGCTATTTCTGATTGGGAGCTCTATCTTTGCCCAGTGTGAGTAGGGATGTGTGTGTCTAATTGTACTGCAGTGTACTGGTGACCCATCCAGGTTTGTTTTAGTTTTTTGCTTGGTGTTGCCAAATTCAGAGCTCTATGAAAATCAGAGTTCTTTGCACTTTGTGCATATTTCATGGGGTACTACATTTTTATTACACCCAGTATAGGCTTCTGGAGAACTGGACAAAGTGAGTACCAAAGATGAATGGATTTTCAGTATATTTGTGTGTGAATGCTTTACTTCAGTACCCGAGTATATTTCTACAAAATATGTTAGCTATTTATTAAAATGTAATAGTCTCATGAATATCCTTTCTGTTGCCAACACTCTCTCCTTTACACATCTCTTTACTTCTCAGAACAAAAGGGACAGCTGACGCGTTGTGAATGATACATCTGCTTATATGCTTACAGAAAGCAATACATTTTTAGCATACCAAATCAGCAGTGATCCCAATTACAATACAATACAATACAGTTTATTTTTGTATAGCCCAAAATCACACAGGAAGTGCCGCAATGGGCTTTAACAGGCCCTGCCTCTTGACAGCCCCCCAGCCTTGACTCTCTAAGAAGACAAGGAAAAACTCCCAAAAAAACCTTGTAGGGAAAAAATGGAAGAAACCTTGGTTTGCTATGACTGGAACTGTATGAAATGGAGGTTCATAATCAAAGGAACACCTGACTCCTTACATAGCAGTAGCTCACAATGTGAAATATTTTGCTCTTGAATCCAGAATTTTAGATGCTAGATGTAGTGTACTGCCATCTGTATTCCCCTGGGGTGATGACATTGACTGGTGCTACTTCTGGGTGTGGTAGCTATGGGGCAATGTTGCTACAAGAATAGAGCTACTAGTCCCAAAAGATAACCAAGATGGCAGTGCCCATTAGAAACCAAATTTGGTACCAAAACAAAATTAATACAATAATAAACATTTGTTACATTTTGAAAATTAAAAAAAAAAATTGCTGAACGAGGACAAAATTATATCTACTGTACAGTGTTCAACACCCCAGAGATATGACAGTGGATAAAAAAATACATTAAGCCAACATTATGAAATTAGAATAAATAAAAGGTCTCATACATGTTTCATTGCACTGAATTTCAAGCTAATCATAAAATCATTTTACATTCTATGTTCATGATTCATTTTAGTTTAAAGTCTATTGATTTTAAAATTGCACTGTGATGTCCTGCTAGATTTTCATGTCAAGCTGGAAATATATAAATACCTTTTTAAATGGCTGCCTTAAACATGCTTAAACATTAGTGCATTTTAAATCGGAAAGCATCCACATTTTGGAGCATTGTAATATTTTCCACCTTTCCAGATTACATGAACCTCTTGAGATGAACAAAAATAAAGCTCACAGACATCCAACATGATGAACCAATTATAAGAAATTAGAAAAAAATGTATGGCACAAATCTGAGATACACATGGCAGAACAATGTTTCTGCTTTTGTGTTACACAATCATATTAGATAGCATATTAGATAACTGTTAAATAATATTATTGACTGACATCTTAGCTTCAGAGGATGGTTAGCTACCTAGTAATTTATTTATTGTTAACAAACAATAAGATGCCAGCTATCTGTGAATTTATTCCATAAAATATAAAAGAAAATAATCACCAGTATAAAATGCATTTATATGTCTTCAGCAGTGTTGCTTCTTTAAATAACATTTAAAAAAAAATGATTTCTATCTATCTATCTATCTATCTATCTATCTATCTATCTATCTATGTAACCTTTATAATGGTACATTTACAGTAGTGAGAAACACTACAGTGGTTTATGATTGTATTTGCCTGCAAAAATAAGGATTAAGTGCATATGAATTTATGATCTATAAAGAAAGGATATTGGTAATGTTAGTGTCTGTGCCTGCTCCAGAATTAATTCAGGCATTTGTGTGGGGAACTGCAAGAAGCTGTTGTAATGAGGACTAAGACAGACGGGGGCATGATTGAAAGCTGAAATGAAAGTGTTCGTTGAGATAATCATGATTAAAGGCCTTCTGCTCACATCCATTGACAGAAGCATTGTGAGCCACAAAGCATTTCGCTCAATTGGAGGGCTGTGCTACCTTTAAAGGATGCATGCACACTCGTACAGGAGTACATTTAACACAAAGCCGAGGAAAGGCTTTACGAAACAGGGACCATTGTACTGAAGATTACAAGCAGAGATGCAGTGGGACTGTTGCACTAAAGGTAAACAGCTTTTATTTATGTATCTTCCAAAAATAATAACCAGGCCTTTAACACAAATTTTGATCATTAGAAAACTGCAGTTAGTGTGCTTTTATAAAGAAAATGAATCTGGTAAAAGGGAACAATCACTGTATGAGGCATTATCGAATAAAAAGGTTTTTGTTTCTAGTAGGGAATTTATTTAGAGTACAGATGAACATAATCTCAGTCAGGCTGTCATAAAAGTGCATGCAGTGTTTTATATTCTTAAACTCACAGGTTACATACAAAGGCAGGGGTTGTAGCTAAATGCATGGCCTTATAGTTACAGTGGACTTTAAATACACAAATACATACAGTGTGCTTTATTGTGATACAATCATAACCACAGGCCAGTTTTAGTAAAGCTGTGAATTGTACAAGTAAAATGGAATGAAATGACAGTAAATTAAACTGAGTAAAGCAAACTTGTGGAGGGTTTTTTTATTAAAATGAAAGTTGGATTATTTTACAAAACAGAAAAATAAGTGTATAAAGCTGGGTCTTCTCTTGGACCCTGTTACTGGAAAGATAGTGGGTACTAGAGGATATTTGTGTTAATTATTGAACTGTTGTTGTGCTTTTTGATTGTGAAATTTGTTTTGAAGCAAATCCAAATAAATACAATTTCTTTGTTTCTTTACAAAAGAAAGATGAGCGAATTGGGATCTCTGACAGGTTCCCTTAACAACAGTTAATTGTATTGCATACAATCTGAATGACATGTAGCAACAGAGCAAAAGTTTACGGAAAATCAATATTTGAATCATGAGGTGTGGAAATCAGTCTTTCTTACACAGCATAGTGTACACTGTTGGCATTAAAAACTATAGGGACTATTGTAGGTGTATGGCAATGGAAAGAAACAAAGAAGTGTCACTCACGAACTGGTCTATCCCTTGGATTCATATCCTTACAATAACTGCAGTATCAGAATGTATATTACATATTTCAAATGAAATGCACTTCACACAGTATGTACATTCATAGTTGTTTGTTGCTTTGATTAGCTTATTACTGAAATTACAAAGAAGGCAAAAATGTATTGTGTATTCTTGAGAAAAATGCTATATAAAAACTACTATGCACTCATTTAAAAAAGAATCTGCACCAATGTGATGGATTATGTGCTGAATAACATGACCATTAGAGTAACAGTGCTGTTGTAATTCTAGTTTTCATATTATGAGCTGTATTGTAATGATAATTTGCATTTTCCTCAAGCTTTGAGGTGATTCGTCAAAATCTTCAAAAAAATCTATTTTTGTTACACTTTTTCTTTCATGCATTTAAAAACATTGTTTGAGCAGATGAGGTTCAGATACATTTTCTTTGTTATTAAGAATGAGGAAGAACATAGTACTCCCTCTAAATAATGTAGAAATTGCAAGTTCTGACATGTTCCTGTGGTAGTTTCTCAGTACTGTATATAAACACTTGCTGGGAGTTTAATGTTTGTCAGTAATAATTATATTAGAATATCAATGGAGCGTTCAGGGCCAAAGTCATTCTAAGTTTAAAGCAAGCGTCCACAGTTGCCAGGAGTGACAGAGAAATAAAATACATACCAACTGATTAGGAGCTCTGCATGAAGAAAAGAAATGTCATGTTGATTTGTTTGTGGTCCAGCCAAGTTTTTTTTTTTTTCACGGGATTAGAACTTTCACTTCACAACATTCATTGACTTAGATTTTCATAGTCTAAGGCAAACGTAAACTACTGAACAGTACTGCTTCTTATTACTATTCATATAGTGGTTTTGTAAAGCATCTTTAGGGTGAACAGACATACTCTTTTTTTTGCAAACATGTCCTCTTTTTGAGGCCAAAAATATTAGTTGGTCCAACCAGGGTTTATAAAATCTCAATAATTGATCAGGGTTTTATTTACTTGTTACTCACACTGTGTAAAGAAATAGTCCTGCATATTTATATTTGATCTATGCAATACCAGTAGACTAGATTGCAGATTTTGGTAGAAAACACAGAGGAGCTTGTTTACAGAGTAAAGCATGTATAGTAATTTGACTAAGCCCAGAGGATGGGGCAGAACACGAGATCAGAAGTACAAAAGATATTCAAATGATAGTGTAAATTTAAAGACAATATAAAAACAAAATGCCTGTTTTTTTAATCTGAACAAAATGAGTGTCATGTAGCATGTACTTATCAGTAGCAAATAAAGGGAGTAGCAACTTAGAAGCACAGGTTCACTATACAAAGCACAAAACTAAAGCTAAGGAAGACAGCTGGCAAAACCAAGTGAAACACAGGATGCTGTAACTGCAAGGGCCAATTCACACAATAAAGCATCACATGGATTGTACATGCTGTGTTTATGCTGTGATTGCACTACATTCTGTTAAAACAGCAGTAAATATTCCTGAAGATATACAGTATGTTATTGTGGTATTGCAAATGATGGGTCATTATTTTGATTGGAAAAGATGTTAACAAAGTAAATTAATCAAAGTCAGAAGAGCATTAAATGAGGTAGCTGAGGCAGTTGCACAATGTTTTGATGAGAAAAAGCAATGACAATTCATCACTTTGGAGTAATGTGTGTGGGTTGCCCCGTCATCTTTTGAAAGCCAAGGTATGGCCCCCCAGCTTATGTAGATATGTGAGAGAGGGTAGCCAATGGTTAATTAAGCCAGAGATTGAAAAAGCACTTCCTTATAAGAATTCAAGGTATCTCCTTCCCCAAAATGTGTCAACAGTTGTTCCAGACTAGTGCCATCTCTTGTGTAAAGAAACTCTTCGTGTTTAATACAGTAATACACTCCTGTTTATTGTTCATGAATTGTTAATTTGGAAGGATCCATGCAATGGCCAATAAAGCTGATTCTGATTCTGATGTTGGTTTCACTTTCACATTAAGAAATTTTGTATGGATCCTTGCCAAAGCTTCAAATTAAATACACCAAGATATCATACTGTAGCACAATAAAATGAGAAAAAGTCTAAGTCAGGTTTTAAATTCCACTTTTAACTACCACGTTTTTTCACCCATTACTGAGTAATTGCCATCCTCTGCAATCTCAGGAATTTTTGATCTGTGTTTTCTTGGCCGTGTGGAGAAGTATACAGTATAACATGCAGATTACCTTATCTTTAAGAAAAATGTCACTATCTCAGCCAAAGATCTGTGAGCAATTAATGAGTTTTAATATAATATAAAGAAGAGTATTCACGCCTTGGAACTACTTAATTTAATACAGCATACAGTACATGAACAATACAATAGATCATGGTTACACATTCTCACTCTGCTATTACAAAAGAAGTTCTGCCTTCAGCTCTATATGTTCACAGTACAAAATCCTGTTCTTAATCATTAATGTAATATGCAGATTTTTAGGTTGTGAATATGTAGCAAGGTAATTTTTACTGGTTTTCTTTTGCACCATAATTTCAATATTAGTCTAATAGTCCCTGTGTGCTTCAGCTGGATTATGATGGATGGATAGTCCAGTGCTTTGGAATGAGCATTTACTTTTTCTGGTTCATTTCACAATTTTTTAAAAACATGGCCTTCATTATGGATATTTTCTTATTATCTTTCCTTTTAACTAACTACATTGCTGAAAATATTTTATCTTGAATTTCAGAAAAATAATTCATATCAATCTTATTTTTATATACTAGAACTTGATTCACAAAGCATCACAACTAAATTCTTTAAAATTGTGCAAGAATATAATTCATACATAACATGTGATACAGTATCATTGAAATATATAATAAGGTATGGAGAAATGTTTATAAGGTAGGGTGTGAAAACATCCTCATATTAAACTACAGTTAATGTAAGCTGGTCTGGTTTGTGTGAGTGTTCCTTGTGATGGACTGCCTACCTTGTCCATGGCTGGTTGCCATCTTGCACACAGTGCTGTTAAGATAGGCTCCAGCTCTCTGGGGCCTCTTAAAGATTTGGTGAAACAGGTAAGTGGATGTTTTAATATATTTAATAACTTGTTGATCAGTGGCACATTCTGTTTTCAGCCAAGTCACACTCTGTGTGGAGTATGCATGTCCTGCCTGTGCCCCCGCATGTGTTGAGTTAATTGACAACTCTTACTTGAATTAGTATGAATGATTTTGGCATTATGAGGACTACACTCTGTAATCGACTCTCTTCCAGTCCAGGGTTGTTTCTTACCATGTTCATGATACCACAGTGATATCCTGTGACACTCTGCAGAACTGATGGAGAAATGGATGGATGCTTTAAACGCATTTTGAGATGTAACAAATGCTATTTGTAAAGTTAGGTTGCTTTGCAACATACTATATAAGCAAAGTCAAAAAATAAGACATTACAAAGTAAACTGTAAGAATCACCTTTGAAATTACTATCAAATTGTAGAGCTGTTTTTTATGTGCAGGGTCTATTTGAATTTAGAAGCAAAGAAAAATGTTAATTTCATAAAAATGTATATGTGAGGAAAATACAAAATGCAAAGTCATGTTTCTTGCCTTTAAATATATGTAGTGATTAACTGACAGCTCAATTCAGAATTTTGTTATTTATGAAGGTATTATTTTATATTTATTTAAGAGTCAGTAAAAATGCTTTAAATGAAATGTTTATTTATGTTACAGCACAAAAATTCTGATGTGGGTCCCTCAAATGATCACGATAATTACAATACTCTCCTGATGCTTCCAAATATGTCATCGGGAAAAGAGAGAGAACTAACTAAACTACTGGAGGTATTTTAGCTCTTCTCATTATTATTGCAGAAAGTACAGGTATATATACAATTCATAGTTTACACCTGCACTTCACTGTATGATTTATAGGACTGTTAGAACCTGACTCATTTTTGCTTGAAATTAATTGTGTTAACACTTCAATCATTACTTGCACAAATTTAAACAAACAGACTATGTTTTCATAAATGTATTCATCAATGTATTATATTTTATTTAATAACTTCTGCTCAATGATTTGTGAATAAGAACATCACTGACATCAGCACCATGTAACTGATCTTGTAAAAAAAAAAAAGCACAAATTTTAATAAAGCAACATTTATGTAATAGGCTGGTACAGTATACATTATAGCATTAGTAGTATGACATTGCAAAGGGCTTTGATATCTCAGAATATGATTAAAGACCGGGATGACTGCTACATTCTGGATTAGTTTAAGTGGTGTGGTGGCACAGACCTGAAATACCACCAACAATGAACTGCAGATCCAGCAGAAATGAGTGATTTCTTCTATACAGAGGAAGAAACAGAAAGAGCAGGCCAATGATACAGTGATAAAGATGAATGTGGTAATGCTCTTAAGGATAAAGTTACATTCTTGACTGGCATATGCAACTTTCACACTTCTACTCCAACCAGGGTTGTGTTATTTTGTTAAGAGACATTTTTTCAACTGTACATAGTATAAAAGCACTTACTCAAGTCAGCTGATGTGACATCAGGCTACACTGGCATACAGATATATTTACAGATAATAATGTCACGGCTGGATGCCAAGAAGAAAAACAGAAAGAGGGTTAAGAACAGTTCATGATGCCTGCACAAGCTCTAAGCATAGTATGCTAGACTAAAGAAATGGGCCTTCACCCTGAATTTAAATCCTGAGACTGATGGGGCATGTCTTACAAAAGCTGCTGTGGGGTGCCCTACCATTTTTTTTTAACAGCCCATGGAATCTAAAGTAGATCAGCATGCTGAGATTGTAATGTATGCATCAGTTCTTGTAATGACTTTTGGAGAAGCCTTTTGAATTAACTGAATTCTACAAATAGAAAATTTTGAGCAGTGTGCCACACTACCTACCAAAATTCTTTGTTTCTCTTCCTGTCTCTGGCTATAATGAGATTTCCCCTTTCACTGAAAAGTGATTTTAATTAACTTTTATTGATGGTCAAGTCAGAAAATCTGAATGTTTTATTTTTTAAGACTGTGACTTTAAGGCAAAATGTCTGGGACTTCAGACAAGTAAAATATGATATTAGATAACATAGTCTTAAATTGTTTTTTGGCTTGATTTCCTTAAACACTTTTTTCCTTTTTAAAGCAGGAAATAAAATATCTTGAAGAAAAACCCAGCAATGATGAGATGATGCAGTATGCTCACCTAGCCTTTAATCCCAGTGCACCATCTGTGCTGCAACGTCAGATAGGTACCGTATCATTAGAGTTTTCTCTATCTTTCCTATTCATGAATCCTTTTATTTTTTCCAATAAAAAAAACCCTTATCAGACTTGTGCATATGTGTACCCAAGCCCTCATGCTAATTCTGAAATGTAGCAACAGAGATGCGAGTGCTGGATAAGTGCATGGTTTCATCCAGTGAAAGTCTTTCCAGAGGCAATGATGCAAAAATATCTTTGTTAGCAGTAGGGCAGAGACTGGCACAGTATTTAGTTATAAGACTGTTTATTATTCATGAGTATTACTCTATTTAAGGCAGCTGTTACAGTGGACTCAGTATGTAGGTCTTTGACAAACCATTCATCTCTCAGTTTTCTTTCACATTTTGCCATCTTTAGTTTTGAAACTGAAATAGGTTACATTCGGTAGGAAAATTACATATATTTTACATAACATGCAAAGTAAATACAAGCAGAAGATTAAAAAATATTCCTACAATTTATAACTGCCAGCCTTAATCTGTTCAATTACTAAAAATGTCTCACAGCTGGTTTATGAACATATATGTGAGAATTTGTGATACCTTTGGTTTTAAATTTATCTACAAAGATTAATATCCTGCCTTCTCTGAGAAGTCAGCGCAATAGAAACTTTTAAAAGAAATTTCCATGATAAAGATTAACTCATGTTAGAGGCTTGATTACAGAGAAACACAAGTCTGGGGAAGGTATGAATCCATTTCAGAGGTACTGAACATCCTATCCTTTACAGCTTAGTATTGTCCATTGTACAGAAATGGAAACAATGTAAAATGTCACTACAATGCTTAGATCTCATCATCTACCTAAAGTTATTATAGCTGATAACATGAGACAGCAGAGTCAGTAACAACTCTGAGTGAGTCACAGAACTCAATGAAAGATGATGTTCTTGAGTCAACCATCTCCAAGGCATTACACATGAAGTGCTTTCATGGAAAAATGGAAAGGAATCACTCTTAAAGATTACATTTCTTTGCATTTTTATTAAAGTTTTTATAAAATTTCCGTATGTTTACTTGCACTGTACATTGATGTATAATGCCACCCTCAGATTACATATTTCAGAAATGACATAAACATTCAGATCTCTAAATGTGCCTACACAGTTCATGTCAAAAAATCACTCCAAACAAATCAAAGAAATAATCCTGACTAAATAAAATGGGTAAAAACCAATAACTAAAATCAAATAAGGTATGAATATCCCAAACTCGGAATAAGGTAAACAACAAAAACTGCCCTTAACATAATACAGCATACACCCAACACAATGTTACAAACAATACAAAACTACAAAATAATGTTATTATGATTAATGAAGATAAGTCAGCATTATATAAAAGAAAAAACAGTTTAACCATTTTGCGATTAGGTAACAGATGAAGATTATAATTAACACTGTATTTTTGGGCTGTAGGAAAAAAATGCATTTCGAGTAGAAAACCCAAACAAACATCAGGGACCATGCCTATCTGTGCGTAAAGTATGAAAGACAGGAACAAAACAATGATCCAGGTACTTTAAGGAAACACTGCTACATGCTGCACCATGTGCTTACCCCACTGTAATTGTATATTTAAAAGTAATTGCAAGTGGCACTGTCCATGTGGTTGTCATGTACTCCCTGGGTATTACAATTCTCCTCCTTCATCCATAAAAAAAAGTGCTGTTTAGATTGGCTGGCGATTGCAAACTGGCCATTTATAAGTATGAAAGTTAATGTATAGGCCTTGCGATGGACTGGCACTATGTTAAGGGCTGTTTCCTGCCATATGCCCAGTGTTGGCACACAGTTTATTTAAAAAGACAAGCCTATTTTTCCTCTCTTTCAGTTAGCAAAAGCTATGGTATGTGACATTTCTGTTTTAAAACATAATCCCTGGCTTTTTACATTTCACCCATCTGACTGGATCTTTTTTTGAAATGTAATTTCACACTGTTAATAATTCTGACTGTACACCTTATTATGACTTTCAATATTCCAGTGACTAAAATAAAGTTCATTTATAATATGTAATGAAAGCAAATCTACTCACAGAATCATATGATTTCCACCAATATTTGTAGGAAGATGGATGGGAAATAAAGAAATTCAGTACTGTGAATATGTGAAAAGTGGGTTTAATGGTTAAAGTATATCAAGCACACATGATTTGTTCATGTAACTAGCCCACTTCAGGGCACACTGAAAATCTAACACTTAGCACTTAATAATACTCACTTCTGTCAGAATGGTTAAGTGCTATCAATCAAAGATGCACACATATACACTAAAGAAAACCAGAGAATCAGGAGAAAATCCATATAAACACGGGGTGAACATGAAAGATTTACAAAGACAGCTACTGAGATGAGTTTCTTTATTATTATAAGGATAGCAGGTAGTGGTGCTGCCTCACACAGTGCAAAGACATGCAAGTTAGGTGCATTGGCGATTCTAAATTGTCCCTAGTGTGTGCTTGGTGTGTGTGTGTGTGTGTGCCCTGCCCGGGGATTGTTTCCTGCCTTGTGCTCTGTATTGGCTGGGATTGGCTCCAGCAGACTCCGTGACCCTGTAGTTAGGATGTAGCGGGTTGGATAATGGATGGATGGATGGATGGATTGGGGCATCTGGTTGCTATGTTGAAAAAGGGGGAGATGTGATAAAAATAAGAGTCTGATGCCTTCTGGTCACTGCCAAAATCCTCAGACTTAATGTCAGCAGGTCAAGTCTTTTTATTTAAAATACTATTTTACAGCTAATGGATATACAGGTCTGGATTTGGAATGGATGGGGAAGAGGGCACCAAAAGGAAAGGTTGTGGTTATTTTAACATTTTGTTAAAATTGGAACACGTTTTATTCTTTATTCTGTTTTCTACCTTTATGTCATTTGAGAAAAATCGAATACAATTTAAAAAAACAAAAAATATCACTTACTAAGTTGGCTACATTTTAATGCATCTGCTGCTTAACTATCCATCCATCCATCCATTTTCCAACCCGCTGAATCCGAACACAGGGTCACGGGGGTCTGCTGGAGCCAATCCCAGCCAACACAGGGCACAAGGCAGGGAACCAATCCTGGGCAGGGTGCCAACCCACCGCAGGCTGCTTAACTAGAATACATTTATTAAGGTGCAAAGCCTGTGATTTCAATAAACATTTGATCACAAAAAAATAAATAAATAAAAATGATCACTTACCAAGTTGGCTACATCTTAATGCATCTGCTGATTAAACAAAATGCACTCATTAAGGTGCAAAGCTGTTACCCCTCCAGAGTGAAGGAATGTGCTAATATTACCCCAGATGTAGAATTGGAAACGAGCAAAAGTGGGCTCAAGTACTGGAGGGGAGTAACCCAGAAGTGGAGCAGCACTAATGCTTCTATATGTTAAGGACATGTGTCTGTTACCTTTACATTGGCATGACGTAATTACTGTATATGTTTATCACTTCAGCTTCAGTAGAAAATTAGTCTCACATTTCAGATGACAATTAGACATCCTGTTTCCGTAGAAGCATTTGTAAGCAGAAACATTCTGTCAATCACGATCACGCTGTACCACCCCACCCCGCCCCTCCTGATCTGACTCTAAGTAACAGCGCCAGTATAAATTCAAACCCGAACTGACGCTGTTCGTTTTCAAATAATATTGCATTAATGCGATGATATTTTCTGATTCGTACTATTCAGGTCATATAATGATTTCTTCAAAATGCCATATATATTGTCTCTTTCTTTCAGGTGTGTAATAGAAACCACAGCATAGAGAGATGTGTGCGCATTGCAACAGGTACACATGTCGTAAATGTAGTAAGGACAGTCCTTGCATGTGTGTGAACTGTTAACATTTGAATTTGATGATTGCATATAGCACTGAACTTACCGCTCTGTACTATTCTTTACTCTGCATGTTCTGGAGTACAAAAGAAACACCACCATACAGCAACATGAGGGGACTGGCAAGTTCGAAAAAAAAAACAAATAAAACACGTGGTCACTGATTACAAGTGCAAGATGTTATGCGAATGAATATGAATAATGTTGCATCCGTGCCACAATGTTTTCTGAAATGTGCTATACAGGTCATAAAATGAATAATTCAAATATCATATATACCTATGTCTCTGTTTTTTTTTGACATCATAGACCATAAGGTGCATACTAATTCAGCGTGAGCAGGAACACTCAATAAAACTGAATAAAAAAAAAATCAAGTGATGGTGAGATACGAAGAAGGCAGATTCACCAGCGTTTGTGTGTCAGCTTTTATCCATCCAGATCAGAGAATGTCCATTTCTATTGCCTCAAAACACCACTCACATCTACAGTTACTCCCAGTTTCAAATAAATACTATCAGCGTCAGATCCCTGGGTGGGGGGGCGGTAGTATGTATCGTGATCATGACTGAGAGAATAAAAGAGAAAATAAAACACTAACTTTCACAAGTACTATAAATGTTCACTGTCTGTTACGGACGCAAACCAAATGTATGTGTGTACTGTATAATATTAACAATAAGAGCAGCTCACTACTGAAAACGGCAAGTATAGGAGGCAGTGGGGATCGAACCGGGAACTCTTGATTACAAGTCTGCAAATCTTACCGCTACGCCACGGAAGCTGTTGTTTTATCCTTGAACCTTTTGTGAAAGTGTTTATTTGATCTTTGGACTTCAGATTTCACACATTATAAAGTTTATACCAACATTTTGTCATTTACTACTAAAATATGAAAAACGTTTCTGTTTTAACAATGTGTTTACACAGATTATTGTAGAAACGGAACACACATGAAATGCATGTGTTCCAAGTAATGATCTATTATTTCCACTCTAAAACTCCAGCACTTCACTCCCAGATAATCAATCAAGGCATGAGCTGGGAGAACTTAGTGAACGTTCTGCGGCTGTGGGGGGATGGAATAGTAGGTTGCTTGCTGCTTGTCTTTATCAGCACATTTACAGGACAAAAGACGCTGACGGAGAGGTTCAAATGGGTTTAAGGTGGGCCGGATCTACAAGTTTTTTCATAGGCTCTGGTAATTCTAGTGTTAAGATTGAAATAAGCAATCAAGGGTGGGGAACCTTAACAAGCGAGACCACTAAAATGAAGCATCAAAATGTCACTTAAGCAATAAGTGTTTCATCAGCAATAATTGTTTTCTCATTAAGAAACTGAGTTGGAACAAAAACCTTCAGCCACTGCGGCTCTCCAGGATTGACATTGTCCACCCCTGCTCTGTCCCACTCATGGGCAGTCCCACTGGTTCAGTGAAATAATCTCCAAGCAGATCTTCCAGAGCTGAGTTTTTGGGAGGTGGCTGTTCCAGCTCAGCACCATGTTGTCCTGCTCTCCTATCTCCTGTTCCCTCAGCTTTCTGGATTTACAATTAGCAGAGGTTACAAGTTTTATTTTAATATAAAAAATGTCTAGTTGCAATTCAAATTTTAAAACAGTATCTATAGGTAAGCTTTAACTAGTGAGGAACAATTTGCTAAGGTTATAAATTATGATATGTCCAACATTTAATATGTGACTAGAGTCAGTTCCATTACGTATCAGTATGTGAACTGTCCCTAGGCATGCTTTCTATCTCAGATGCTACTTCTAGCACTATACAAAACATACTTTTTACTGCTAAGCACAGTCACAAACACACAATCTCAGTGTAAATAAATACTTGGTTGGGCTGTCATTGCTTTGCTTTCTCCTTCAGCCTGATGAACACAGCATCACGCTGGCTGGGTTCCAGATATGGCAGAGCTCTATCTCTTGCAGTCATTGCAGTGCTCTCCACCAGTAAATCAAAGCGTCCACTGTATCTACCCATGATGTCTTTCAGAATTGCAGTCTTTATGCTTGACACAGTGGTTGAGTCTTTCTCGTTTGGGACCATACTTTGTTTAATCATGTGCTTCTGAGGCCCGATGAGAGATACAGTGGGGATATGTTCATTGTATAGCAGTGTGGTGGCTGACTTGATGGGTTTAACCAGATATATGATATCCTTTGATGTCAGTAATGTTAGTGCCATACAGTGTGTCAATTTCAAGTGCATTTCACCTTATTTCTGTGCTTATGAGGACTGCTTCTATTGCTGATTGATGCTCAAGATAACTATCAAGCATTTCCAGTGTAGAATTCCATCACTTTATAATGTTGAATATCAGTGGGTGTGAAGGAAGGCCCAGTAATTTCTGTTTGGCGGCGAATACAGCTGTAGCTGTAGAGCTCTGGTGGAAAAAAAGTGGCAAACCATCTCACTCAACCAAGCAGGCGACTAACATGCAGTACACCAAAGCCTGGGTAGCCAAATGCAGAGTATATGCAAAGCTCTTGATATAAGGGCAAATCCCAAATTCTCTGACTGCTCCATCCATGTTACATGCATTATCAGTAACAACAGTGCTGTTGCAATTAGCCCTTTAAAGTTCCAACTCCAAAACAGCCGGTTGCAGCACCTCAGTTATGTTGCATCCACTGTGGGTTTCATAAAGAGTCTGAGTTTGAAACACAAAACTCACCATTTCCCAGTTGCTGATAATAGCATGTGCTGTGATTGTGATATAACTTTGGTTCGCTCTGGAGGTCCTGCTGTCTGTAGTTACTGTGATGCTCTCTACATCTTTCAGGGATTCCTTCACACTCATCGTAGCCTCGTTGTACAGAGCCGGAAATATAGTGCCACTACAATGTGAGTGCGAGGGATTGATGTACTTTGTCTGAAACCCCTCATTCTCAACGACTGAAAATGGTCTCAGTTTCTTCGTAATAAAGACACCTATACATCTTGCTATTTCTTTGGCCCTTGCACTAGACTGTGGAAGTGGTGCTGAAGATAAATTTGCCAGAGATGCTTGGCCTTTAGGCATATCATCATATTTTTGAATTGTGAAATTCTGTGGCACATATTATCGTTACATTCCTACTTGTGATAGTAAACTACATTAAAACATTCATTTTAACAGCACTTTATTATATCATGTCATTTTAAAACATAGTCCAAATAAACTTGTGGTGGCACTATAGCTTTCATAGAGATCAGATTCCAATTCAAGTAAAAATAGCATTGATAGATCCTCTATTGTTAGTTGTTTGTTGTGGAGTGTCTGTGACTGACTGTAGTTTAGATTTCTTAAATGTAATATATTCAAAGAAGCATCCAATTCTCTGTTGTCTCAATGTAAAACTGGCTGCTTTGGACCAGGATAGAGAGCAAGTCGGCTAATGAATGATAGTGTCCGAGAAATACTGACTCGTTATAATGTGCAGATAATACAGCCATTATGTTGTTTTTAGTGTAATGTACAGTAAATATTTGTTAACTCGGTGCTTACAGAATGGCTTACATGATTCCTTTTCTCTTACATTCTTTTCTAATTATTTATTTTTTATGGTTAACTTACATCAAACGGCCATAGAAGTGAACTTGTACACGTACACACCCTTCAGAATTTGACTAGCTTGGATTGGGGATCTGTTTTGCATATACAGAGTACAGTAAAATTATTTTAAATCATTTCACCATTAGTTTCAAGTCAGTTTGACCTGGCGATGTGAAATTAAATCGGGTTCACCGCTATTAGTATTTGGTTCTACTCCTTTTAAAATGTGTATTTCTTTAAAACAATGCCCAGGTTCCATCGTAGATTTCTAAAAATATTTACATTAAAATTGCATTTCACATTTGCATTATTAAACTATAAAATAGTAGTTTTGAAAAATAAACTGCATATTGATTTTTGCCTACTAAAGACTAACATAGGTACAGGTTATTTTGTGTAAGTTTTACCTTCTTCTCATGAAATAGTAAAATACTCTGCAGGTAGCAGGAATGCCAAAAAAAAAAAACTAACCAACTTAGAATTCATCCATCATGGCTGGAGCTTCTTTGCATGTTAGTACTGTACTAGAACAGGTATCAGTGACACATTTCTCTAGTTACAATATATCTAGAGTAGCTTTTTTCAAGGATAGGACTGAGGGTGCCTGGAGGTTACCCTAGCACCAAAGCCTTCACACAAACAATCACGCTAAGAATTTGTGGGTTTTTGTTTGTCCACCCGCCTCTTGAGGATTGACCACAAGTTCTCAGTGGGATTAAGGTCTGGGGAGTTTCCTGGCCATGGATTCAAAATTTCGATGTTTTGTTCACCGAGCCACTTAGTTATCACTTTTGCCTTATGGCACAGTGCTCCATCATGCTGGAAACCCACATTCTGACAAACTCCAAGCATTGATTATGCAAGAATGGGCTGCCATCAGTCAGGATTTGGCCCAGACGTTGATTGACAGCATGCCAGGGTGAATTGCAGAGGTTCTGAAAAAGAAGACCCAACACTGCAAATATTGACTGTTTGCGTAAACTTAATGTAACTGTCAATAAAAGCCTTTGAAACTTATGAAATGCTTGTAATTATACTTCAGTATACCATAGAAACATCTGACAAAAAATCTAAAAACACTGAAGCAGCAGACTTTGTGAAAACCAATACTTGTGTCATTTTCAAAACTTCTGACCACAACTGTAGTGTTGCTCTATTTTCATATTACGTACTTTGGATAGTTAGGTGTTGCAGCATCAAGAACATTATACAGTAATCTGTATTATATTCACTTGACTGTTAAATCTTATCCAACACTAGGCCAGATGGCCTGCAATAAATTCAACATGTAGGGACTCCATAAATCCCATAGTTAATATTTTTCCCTGTATTTTTTACTAACACCTTTAATTAATAACTGTTTGTATTACAGCAGATCTGAAGAGCCACATTAATGATTTACAGGAGGCTAATGAGAATGCTGTTAATGAATTAGCCAAAGCTGATGAAGAGATTTCCCAGCTGAGGACTGAGATAGCCAGACAAAAAATGGAATATGAAATGAAAATTCAAGAAGCACTGCACAGGACAATCCATTTCAAAGAAAAGGTAAAAAAGCTCACAAACACTGATACTTTGGGCCTGATTTTGGTACTGTGTATGGTTTCACTAAGGTCAGAACAGAATGTGAATCATACAGCAATATGGAAGGTCGTGTGAGAATGTTTGTTTTAATTGGAAAACAATGTTATTCAATGTTTGGAATTTCTTATTGAAAAGCCTGCAGCCATCTTCATGTTACACATACCATGTATTTATATTAACTTAGATGTGTCAGATGAAATTATTTTAATTAAACTTTCTCAGATTTCTTTTCTCATGTAATAAAATACAATATTGAATCTTTATGTAATTTCAGCACATCTTGCTTATCTATTCTACATCGGTTTGCATTATTATTTTTATTATTATTATTTATATATTTGCATTATTATTCTGTCAAAAGCTGCATATTTATTTCTACTATGTTTATCTTCTCATCTATGACATTTATACTGTATGTCTAGGAGGAATTTATTTATAATATGGTAGACTAGGGCGCTTCCCCTGCTCGCTTTGCTCACCAACCCCCTACCACCCCAGCCTGCGCTACGTGCCGGCCACGTCTCATGTCTGCCACTCGCATCTGTGGATTTCACTTTCACCAAACAACAAATCTTTTAATTCTCGCAGATATGTCTCTTCATTGAGAAGAAACACTACTTTTCCCCGAAGGCAACACAAATTAGACAATCTACAAGTCTAGGACTTAAAGTTTAAATCCAAACAATATCTACATACTTCTGTCATATCACCTATGTCCATATAGTCAATCTCTTTTTGCTGTTTTGTTATTTCACCGAGTAATCATTTCCGTTTGTTTGCGCTAATACGATCTTTACTATCATTTTTTTGAGACTTTCGAATTTTAGTACAGTAATCCCTCCTCCATCACGGGGGTTGCGTTCCAGAGCCACCCGCGAAATAAGAAAATCCGCGAAGTAGAAACCATATGTTTATATGGTTATTTTTATATTGTCATGCTTGGGTCACAGATTTGCGCAGAAACACAGGAGGTTGTAGAGAGACAGGAACGTTATTCAAACACTGCAAACAAACATTTGTCTCTTTTTCAAAAGTTTAAACTGTGCTCCATGACAAGACAGAGATGACAGTTCAGTCTCACAATTAAAAGAATGCAAACATATCTTCCTCTTCAAAGGAGCAAACAAATCAATAGTGCTGTTTGGCTTTTAAGTACGGAAAGCACCACGGCACAAAGCTGTTGAAGGCGGCAGCTCACACCCCCTCTGTCAGGAGCAGAGAGAGAGAGAGAGAGAGAGAGATAGAGAGAGACAGATAAAAAAATCAATACGTGCCCTTCGTGCTTTTAAGTATGCGAAGCACCGTTCAGCATGTCGTTTCAGGAAGCAGCTGCACAAAAGATAGCAACGTGAAGATAATCTTTCAGCATTTTTAGACGAGCGTCCATATCGTCTAGGTGTGCGAACAGCCCCCCTGCTCACACCCCCCTACGTCAGCGCAAGAGAGAGAGAGAGAAAGTAAGTTGGGTAGCTTCTCAGCCATCTGCCAATAGCGTCCCTTGTATGAAATCAACTGGGCAAACCAACTGAGGAAGCATGTACCAGAAATTAAAAGACCCATTGTCCGCATTAAAAGACCCATTGTCCGCAGAATCCCGCGAAGCAGCGAAAAATCCGCGATATATATTTAAATATGCTTACATATAAAATCCGCGATGGAGTGAAGCCGCGAAAGGCAAAGCGCGATATAGCGAGAGATTACTGTACTTTCATAATCTCTAACCTGCTCTGCATGTGTATCACGGCAATGTTTTTGAACTTCTTTACGACATTCTACTTTGTCATCTACTCTTTGTATTTTATTTCCTGCCCCGGGCATGGTTAAATCTCTTGGTACAAAGTCTTGTCTCGTAGGAAATAAAATTATCTCTCTGAAAAAGTCTTGTCTCATCCCAGGATTTTTTATATAATAGAGAGATATGTCCAGTTGTGTTTTTTTGTTATATATATTGTGACAAATATATATACACTGCATCCCAAAGCCCTTTTTGCCTCTATATCAGTTCATGTGGGAAGGGGACATGGGTAGTAACCTGAAAATATAGCAGGGGTAGTAGCCTGGCAATGTAGCAGTGACTCTAAGTTCCATTGCACAGTTTATAATTACTGCCAGGCTTTTGTTATAGAACAAACAAAAATGATACAATATGGACAGTTAATCGGCAGCTTTAATCAAGATATGCTAGACTAAAGTATTGGGTTTTCTGTTTGGATTTTAATGCTAAGGCCGATGGGGCCTATATAAGTAGGCACATCTTTCCACAAATGTGGGCCATGTAGCTAAAAGCTTGACATACCACTGTTGTTTTATTATTTATTGGAATTTTTATTAGACTGGCATGTTGAGGTTATAATGTACTCTCTGGTATATAGGCAATGATTCTTTTAGGTAAATAATCCTCAAGTGATTTAAAGTTTAATATATACGAAGACGGTCTTTGTAACAAACTTTAAACTTACCTGGAAATCAGTCTTGATGTCAGGAGTTATGTGGTCATATCTCCTAGTCATGTAATGATTCTTAAAGCAACATTTTGTAACTGGAAGCTGCAAACACAAGGATTTCATCAGCCTGTGAAATGCAGATTGCAGCAGTCAGTTTTACTACAAATAAATTCATGAATTATCTTCTTTTTATTTTGCTACTAAAAATTATCTTTTATATATATAATTTTTGTATGGAAAAAAATAGGAATGTTGTAGGCACTGTTGTAATGTGTGTTGATTAATGATTGTTTGTTAAAGATGATATCTTAAGGTGCATTCGCAGTGCAAGCTATTGTGTGAAAGAATGAAAGCTGCTTGATATAATACCACAGAAGAAGACGATTCCTCTACTGTCATACTTTATTTATAAATTAAACTAGAGTTTGCAATACATTTACCATTACTATGTGAAATGAGATTCATATAGGCAAATGGGAATAACTGAACATATACAACATAAATTAGTACGTACTATATACGGTGCCGAATAAAAGTATAAATTAATGCAGTGCCTAGAAAAGTATTCACTTGGAAGTATTCACATTTTATTAATATACTGAATTCAATCACAGTGGATTTTGTTTAGTATCTGTGATGCTGATTAACAGAAAATACTCTTTAATGTCAAAGTGAAAACCCTGCAAAGTGATGTATATTAACTGCATACATAAAACAGAAAATAATTGATCCTATAAGTATTCACCACCTTTAATATCACACACCTAAATCATCACTGAAGCAGCCAATTGGTTTTAGGAGCCACATAATTAGTTCAGTGGAGATCACCTGTTTGGAGTCAAGGGGTTTCAGTTGACTGCAGTATAAATTCACTTTATGTGAAAGGTCCAGCTTGGAGTGAGTAAGTATTGTGGCCTAACCTACATAATAAAGACAAAAAGCACACTCCATACAACTCCATGAAAAGGTAATTAAAAAGCACAAGTCAGGGGATGGAGACAAGAAAATAACCAACTCATTGAATATCCCTTGGAGTCCAGGTAAATCAATTGTTAAGAACTAGAAAGAGTATGGCACAGCTGTAAATCTGCCTAGAGTAGGTGGTGGTGGTGTTAGGAGCACACGCTGATACAGCATATTGCCACACCCACCACATGACAAACCAACTCAGGACACCAGGTTAGGACCCGAGTGCAGCGATGCAACGGGTGACACCTCAGCACCACACTTGTTCAGATGGAATTGAACCAGTGTGAGGTTTTTTATGGTGGCTGGAGTGCCAATTCTGCCATCAACCCCCAGGTTTTTCCTTGCAGGTTAGAGGGCTGTCCTCAAAAACTGTGTTATCTAGTGAGAGGCCACCAAGAGGCCTTTGAGTACTATGAAGGAGTTGTAGAGTTTCAAACTACCATGATAAGATTGTAGAGATTGTGCATACAATAATTTTTGCCTGGGTGACTCACCAGTCATAGCTTTATGGGAGAGTGGCAAAGAGAAATTCACTGTTAAAAAACACACACATCACATCTTGGTTAGTGTTTTCCAGAAGGCACATGGAAGTCAGTTCTTCAGTCAGCTGGAAGAATGTTCTGTAGTCTGATGAGACTAAAATTTAGCTTTTTTCCCATCCAGGTAAATGTCATGTTTGGTGTAAGCAAAACACTGCAAAATATTTTATATTACACCAACCTCACCGTATAATATGGTGATGGAAGTACTGTGTTGTGGGGATGCCTCTGCAGCAGGCCCTGGAAAGCTTGGGAGGACAGAGGGTAAAATAAATACAACAACATACCAGGAAATGATAGAGGAAAACCTGAAGCAGTCTTCAACAAACCTGTGCCTTAGGAGGACATTTGTTTTCCAGCATAAAGCCAAATCCACAGAGGAATGATTTAAAAACAGCAGTTAATGTCCTAGAGTGACAGAGTCACAGTCCAGATTTCAGTCCAATTGATCACTCATGATTCCCATGCAACTTGACAGTGCTTGAGGAGTTTTGCATAAAATAATAAAAAAAAGACAGTGTCCAGATTTGCAAAGCTGAGACCAGTGCACAAAGACTGGAGGCTGTCATGGCTGCCAAAAGAACATTTATTAAATACTGACTTGAAACTGTGAATATTTATGAGATCAGTTCATTTGTGTAATTTATATGGATTACTCTGCAGAGATCTGTTTTCATCTGAAATTAGACTTTTTTCTGTGGATCGATGTCAAAGCCAAATTAAATCCACTGTAATTCAATTCTGTCTTACAATAAAATGTGAAAACTTCCAAGGGATGAATATTTTTTTAAGGTATTGTATATGAACAGATGTATTTTGCTTCTACAGTGCACCCTATTACTATGGCAATGCCCATGAAGAAGCAGTCAGACAACTGTATCCTCAGATTCAGGTCATTTCCAGCACCCAATAAACTCCATCTAAGTAACAGGGGGGGGCTAAAAGGCAGTTGAAGTTACTAAATGCTGGCATCATTAACACAAATGTAGCATCCAGATTATGAACAGAGACTATATATACAGTATATATATTTATATATATATATATACACACACATACAGTATATATTCTCTTCCATTCGTACACACACAGTATATAGTATATGTATATATATATATACAGTATATATATGTATATTATTTATATATATATAATACATAACCAATTAAATAAAAATATAGTCAAAAAACACAGCAAGGATCACAAAACATAAACATGGTAGCTACCTGCATTAGGCATGCAAGAGATGATGAATGATCCCTGAATGATTATCAAATAGCCTGTTTAAAAAATTATGTTAATGAGTCTTAAATGCCCTAAACTTAGCTTAAACTCAGAGGTATGACCAGAAACAAATTGCATGTGTGAGGTGTGGTCAGAGGCATATTGCACATGGGAGACTGACTGAAGGTGTGATGGTTTTGACCCCTGCTTAATAAGCTGTTTTGTGTAGGATAGACGTGCAAAGACTGTGGCTCGCGTGCAGTTGCAGAGATGTTTCCTCAATGTACCATCCTAACACTTGGTCAGGGAAAAAACAGCCATAACTCAATGACTGACATCCTTGATGGTGTGGAAGTACAGCCCGGACACAGACAGGCAGACACCAATAAGTCCAACACACACGTTTATTTACACAAATCAGTCCCGCACAGCACACAGTGCCCCTGCACCAATCACCCTCAAGTCCGGGCCTTTCAATGCGACTTCCTTTCTTCCACCACCTTTCTTCCTCTCTCCCGAGCTTTGTCCTCTTCCTCCCGACTCCGGCCAATGACTGGAGGAAGGCAGCCTCTTTTATGCCCACTTGGACGTGCTCCAGGTGCCCTTTGATGATCTTCCTGTGGCACTTCCTGGTGTGGCGGAAGTGCCGCATGAGCACCCGGAAGCACTCCGGGTGTCCCTGGTATTCCTTCTGCCAGCACCTCCGGGTGTATCGGAAGTGCTGACGTCCAGGGCTCCTCAATCGTCCGGGCGTCCCCTGGCGGTGGCCATGGGCCCGTATAGGGTTCAGCTTCCATGCTCACTTCCCGTGGCCCCCATACAAACCAGGGTGGCTGCCCTCTTGTGGTCCGGGGGAGGCATAGTCCGTCTCCTGGTCCTTCCAGGCGCCCCAGCCGACTGCCACAATGGACAAAACTCTGACCCAGTTGTCAGCCAAAAGGTTGGACTTACATGTGTCCAACAAACCAATGGCAAAGCTCAACTCCTTCCTTTTTAAGCCATTGAAAGCACCAGATCTATGCCTTCTCTACATGCTCAAAGCTGTTGGCCTGGACGTAGTTTCTTCTCCATACCAGGGACTCCATTGCCTAGGGTTTAGCCATAACAAAGGCCTGGAGAGATCCACTTTAGCTGAGGAAAAGCCACCACTGGTACAGGGAGAACATGCAAGCTCAGTACAGGCAGTGGCTGGGACATGATTGCAGCGCAGGACTTTTGGAATGTGAGGAAGGAGCACTGAACACTCTGTCACCATGCCATATCAGCTTTATGAATGTACTTAAGAGTCTTTTTAGTATGCCCAGAATTGAAATCTACAGTCATGGGCCAAAAGTAACTATTGCAGGCACAACTCTGAGGTCTCCAATTTAATGTACTATATACTGTTGGTATTAAAAAAGACCAGAAAGTCGTCTGGTTATTATTGGTATTGTATAAAGCTCAATATTCTGCATTTATCTCTTTGAATTTAGCAAATGGATATGAAGGTCAGAAAATGGGAGGATGAAGACTTCCTTCCTGTGGTTCATGACAATACCTTAAATCCTCATGGAGAGATCTGTCAGCTCCGAATTGAATCCCGAAAACTCAGGGAAGTTAACCACCGGCTAAATGAAGAGAACCACTGGCTACAAGAAGAACTGTGGGATATGAAGAGGCAGTATGAGAGGCTCCTGAAAAAAATTCTTGATGAGAAGACTGAAGGGAAAATGAAAGGTAGGTCAGAAGCATAAAAGTCATATTAACATACTCTTGTCATACAGCTACATGGTAAATGTTTGGAGTGAGCAGGCACACATTCTTGATGTTTATTTATGACAGAATGTGCTGCACTGGAGGAAAGGTTTTTTTTTTTTGTTTCACTACTGGGTCTGCCACAAACACAGTCTTAATTTTTAATTTTTGTTGTTGTCAGGTGATGCATCCTTTCAAGAAAAAAGAAGAGAATACAATGGTGGTCTAGAGAAAGTGGCACCACTTGAAAGGCCTCTGACCTTAGCCCAGTTGAGGTACTACTTAACACTAATGCAATAAATACAAATAGAATGTCATAAATTGTGCACTTGCTCTGTCCTACAATAATTAGTATATATTTCTGAATTACTATATATGCATTGTCCACACTCCATTATCTATTCTTGAGTCTTATGGAAGATTTAATTTAATTCAATAAATTATTTATGGTAAGATGAAATAATAAACGAGACCTTATTTATCTGTATACTGATGAATAACTTGGGCATTTAACTGCATATTTTAATAATTCTTAGAAAACAATGATAATGTGGAAGAGCACTGCAAAAACTCAAATGTGAGCCTGTTGATAAAGTTTCCATGACGCGTGTTCACTGTTTGAGGATGGAATTTTTATACTTCCATTTGTTCAGCATTAGTTTATGTTAATTTCTGCTTTAGTTTCATCAAATATCTTAAAAATAATTTTTAAATAGCACTTTCAAAAAGATAATACACAGGTAGCATCTAAAATGTGGAACACCACATAGATAAACAAAGGACACAAACTATGATGATGAATTGAGCATTTCCACACAAAATAAGTTCAACAATTAGCTGTATGTCATTGTAGTTAGTATGTCACGAAGAAGTAACCTCAGTGACTTCCAAACCAGGCCATTCTTTGAGGGAATCTTCAGTAACTATGAAAAGCTTTGCAATTATTCTGTGATACCCTGACAAGAAAAACGGTTACAGAAAAATAGTGTTTGATTGGAAGAGTTATGTTTTTAATTGTCATTACAAAGGCAGCACACACTCTGCTTTGATGTAAACAGTGCTCAGAAATGTACAAATCTTGGTGCAGCCTCAACCTCAAGTGGCTAATAAAATGGACAGACAAATGGATATGGAAATTAGGCATGGGTGCTATGGTGTCACAAACTAATGTTATCTCTACCATTAAAAAAACACTTACAGAGGTAGATGCGCCAAATTATGAATATTACTAAATCCAGCTTGCACATTTAAACTAAGATGTGATTTGTTTATTCTTAAATATACAGATGCTTGTGAATATGCAGTTCTAACAGTACTGCTCTTTTTCTTTACCAATAAAATGGACCAGATATGGGAGTATGAAAAAGGAACCCCAGAATGAGCTCAGTGGCATGAAGATGACTTCTTGGGAAGGTAAGGTGATTCTTTATGATGTGGGGTGGAGTGGTGGCTCTGAGGCTAAGGATCTGCGCTGGTATCCTGGAGGTTGCCGGTTCGAATCCCCGTCACTGCCAAAAGAGATCCTACTCTGCTGGGCCCTTGAGCAAGACCCTTAACCTGTAATTGCTCCAGGGGCGCTGTACAATGGCTGACCCTGCGCTCTGACCCCAAGGGGTATGCGAAAACTAACAAATTTCTAATACGAGAAATCATATAAGACAAAATAAAGAACAAAAAAAAAACAAAAAAAAAAAAAAAATGGGTTTGGCTCCAGCACCAATATTGTCTGTGTGGAGTGTGCACATACTCCCTGCTTCATTGTGGGCTTTACTCTGGGTGCTCCATTTTTCTTGCAAAGACAGGCAGGTTAAGTTAATGTGTGATGCCTAATTTGTTCTGTGTGAATATAAGAGTGTCTGCATGTGTGTATGTGAGGGAGGCCTCAGATGGACTGGCACTCTGGCAACAGCTGCTTCCTATGCTGTACCCAGTGCTGGCAGAACAGACTCTGGCCCTGAACTGAATTATGGGCGCTGGACAATATTAGGTTATGCTTATTTAACAAGGAGGCATGGTGGTGTTTCCAAGTCACTGTACTTAGATCCCAGTTGATTTCTCCAGTAGGGCATCTTTTACACTCTTATCAGTTACTTTCATTCTTACTCACAGAATTATTTTGAGACATTACGGGTAGCAGGGTTCAGCATATGAAAGTTTTCAATAGTTCAATGCAAGAAAAAAATGACTCTCTAGATAGGAAAATCAAAAATATAACTGAAGAGCATGACAAATACTGTATCTATGTCACTAAGAAACAGGAATAAAAAAAGACAGCTGTATTCAGTATACATATTTATAAGTGTTAACCTTTGAACTGAAAAGAAAAGTGTTTCCATGTCTTAGCTCACTGAAGTCAGATAAAGCCGTAACTATTTAAATATGAAAGATTTGAGGTTGAAGGGAGAATGTGTTGGATGGATATTGCATTCCAGTTATGACAAAGAAACTAGAAAAGTAGGAATACTGATTTACAAAACAAGGCTTTCTACAGTCTGAGGTAATTTCTGATATGGAAGACTGTTATATTGTAGAAGTGGGAAAACTGAAAAATAAAATTTAAATAATTTTAGCTAACATATATACATGTAATTGGGATGATAAGAAGTTTATCATGTTCTCTCCAAATACCTTATATGTTTGGTCTAAAATGTATAATGGGTGGAAGTTCTTACCTGCTTATAAAACCATTACTTAATTAAACATTTATAAATAACTGCAATATTTATTCTAGTTAAATCTATTCCAAAAGTTTGCACACTTCCTTGGGAAAAGAGAGGAGTGTCCAACAAAAGTGAGCAAAAGGACTAAACTGGCATCTTATGATTTTCTATCCTGGCATCTGTTTAATGGCAAGAGCCAGCAAGTAAACTTTGTGTGTGTGTGTGTGACTTTTTTACTTTAGTATCTAAAAATAAGTACTTTTCTGAAAAATGTCCAAAAACAAATAATAGACATTCCGCTCTGGTAATCCTTTCTGACAGTCTGCTAAGCTGTGTAGCTTTCAGGGACTAAAATGAAAGGTGTTTCATTGCTTTTATGCATGGTAATTTGACAGCTGTTGACTCCCGTCCAATGGGATTTGTTAACTCATTTGTAGATGACAGTGAAATTTATGATTTTATACTTTGGCAGAATAGAGTTTTATTTAAAAACATTTACTTTTCAATAATGTAAACCATAAATTGTTCTTTGCTCTATCCTTATTATATTTTCAATTTTTGGTTCAACATACATATATTTATGTAAAAAGTTTCCCCCTCCCTCTATTGCCTTTCTTAAACCCATTATTGTGGTGATTTATTATTATATATATATATATATATATATATATATATATATATACAGTGATCCCTTGCTATATCGCGCCTCGCCTTTCGCAGCTTCACTCCATCGCGGATTTTATATGTAAGCATATTTAAATATATATCGCAGATTTTTTGCTGGTTTGCGGATTTCTGCGGACAATGGGTCTTTTAATTTCTGGTACATGCTTCCTCAGTTGGTTTGCCCAGTTGATTTCATACAAGGGACGCTATTGGCAGATGGCTGAGAAGCTACCCAACTTACTTTTCTCTGTCTCTCTTGCGCTGACTTTCTCTGATCCTGACGTATGGGGATTGAGCAGGGGGGCTGTTCGCACACCTAGACCATACGGACGCTCGTCTAAAAATGCTGAAAGATTATCTTCACGTTGCTATCTTTTGTGCAGCTGCTTCCTGAAGCGACATGCTGCACGGTGTTTCGCATACTTAAAAGCTCAAAGGGCACGTATTGATTTTTGACTTTGTTTTTCTCTGTCTCTCTCTCTCTCTCTCTCTCTCTCTCTTTCTCTGCTCCTGACAGAGGGGGTGTGAGCTGCCACCTTCAACAGCTTTGTGCCGCGGTGCTTTGCATACTTAAAAGCCAAACAGCCCTATTGATTTGTTTGCTAGAGATTGTTTTCTCTATCTATGTGACATTCTGTGCTCCTGACACACACTCCTTTGAAGAGGAAGATATGTTTGCATTCTTTTAATTGTGAGACAGAACTGTCATCTCTGTATTGTCATGGAGCACAGTTTAAACTTTTGAAAAAGAGACAAATGTTTGTTTGCAGTGTTTGAATAACGTTCCTGTCTCTCTACAACCTCCTGTGTTTCTGCGCAAATCTGTGACCCAAGCATGACAATATAAAAATAACCATATAAACATATGGTTTCTACTTCGCGGATTTTCTTATTTCGCGGGTGGCTCTGGAACGCAACCCCCGCGATGGAGGAGGGATTACTGTGTATATATTATATATATATATATATATATATATACACACACACACACACACATTTTTTGTTTTGCACCCACCCCCACCATAACCTGTCATCTATGGGGGAGGAGCAAAAGCTTTAGATTTGTCAGAAATTTCGATATGTGGTTTTTGATGGATCTCGACATTTTAGGGTCCCCTGATACCAAAAAACATTGATATCTCGATGATGGGTGTGTGTCTGTCTGTGTGTCACAGTATTTTGAGGACAGTCTAGAGCTAAAACAAAAAAAAAAAAAAATACCAAACTCGAAACTTAAGCCTGTTACGAGATGACGATGTGCTGATTAGTTTTTGAGCCAAATTGTGCACGAGAAGGAGGCACTCTAGAGGATCCCTCAAATGAATTTTTGATAATATCTTGAGAAATACTGTAATTCTGCAATTAATTATGAATTCTTCTCGTCAATTGCTGTCATAAAGACCTATTTTATGATCAGAAAGATCAGCTTCAGAGCGGTAAATAATTACTGAAATGTTATAAAATAGTTTGGGTAAGTTGGTTCCTAGGGCGCAAAGCCTACTGACGCTCACATCCAAATTCTTTCTCTCTTACCCATCATCTGTTGTCTTTCTTGGACCACATCATTGTGCCTGCAGCGTAGTTTGAATGCATGTCTTAAATTGCCAAATTATGAACTGTAAGATATTATTGCTGACCTAATTGAATTGCAAATAATTTATGTTTTTATTATTGACTGTCATGATTTGGGATCATTAAGAAAAACATTTAGTATATGGCTTTAGTTTATTTTTATACATGGTCTGTGTGCCATTTATGTTTTTTTTAATGTGTACAGTTCAACTTTCTAACTACATTTTCACTAGAACAATGTTTTCAACATGTTAAAATGTGTTAACATATTTAGCGGTTTTTGATATTTGCCGACATATAGAAGTCATATCGTGTGACATCACCACTGATGTAATTAATAAAGTTTATCCAATGTAATCTAAAGGTCAGCATTGCAGATTTCCTAGTTGTCCAAATTTCTGGATACTAATGAAAAACTTTACCAGTGTTAGTAGCATTATTCAACTTTTGGCTTTGAATTTGTGCATATTTCTTTTTGAATTTTGGCTAGTGTTTGGGTTTGTTCTCTTGGTTATTTCTGTCCCTCTGGTAAACAACTCCAGTCTGTTTTTTGAGTTTAAGTTTTTATTTGCCCATTTCCTAGCCCACTAACCTTTTTTCCAGGCTACTGATTTATATTAATAGAAGAAAAGAAATCAACATTGAGCTGATGTCAGAATAATAATCTGCTTACTTTTTAGAACGGGAAAAGGACCGAACATTACACAACAGCTCTCCAGTGTCAATGGACAGTGAGTGTACAGACTTCCTGCTCATGGGATTTAAAAATAATTTCCCTTCCAGACAGCTGGAGTCAAAAGGTGCACTTATCAGACAATTTTCATTTATTTTTTAGTTAACAAATAATGTGACAATAACTGCCTTGTACAATCCCTGTTGTTGCTTTAACAGACATTTTCATTGTGTTTCTCCAAAGTCCTCTACAAAGTTACAGTAAAAGTAAAATATGTAAAAACTTACATTATGTACTTTATATACATTGGTTTTTAGTGTTCTAGCCACATATTCTGGGACCTTGTGCTTACATATTCATTAAAGCTAAATGAAGAGAAATGATTTAAAAAAACAAGTTTAAACAAGAAAAATCTTGCAGTGCAGTCATTCATTGTATTATTGAAAGCAAGTAATGTGACTTGCATTATTGTATTCATGCATTAAATCAATGAAAAATCTACACACCTATGCTTTAAAATAGTAAACAACTGCAAAGTAACAAAGTTGCTGTATTAGCAACCAAATTATTGTTGCAGATTCATTAAAAAAGCCAGACTCTGTGAGCATGAGTAGAGTTCTGAATGTCAGTCCTGCAGGACACCTGATGTCCCTCTCAGGCTTTGAAAGAAGTGGTGAAGACAGCAGAGCTCTGCTATCAAACTTGAGAAGAGCTAACAGAATGCCAATAGGAGGTCAGGGTAAAATGATCAAGGAAAATATTAACACTGGCTTTCCAGGCTGTATGAAAAATACCTTCAGGATAAATACTGTATATTACCAACAATGATTTAAATTTTATTTGGCAAAAGAAAAACAAAGGCACAACCCTTCCCAGGTTAGTCAGTATTTTAAAACAATTACAGTACTTTTTGTTAACAATAAATGTAAGATATACAATATAGGAGCATTAAGCTACTGTAACAGCTGACAAAGGTCCCGTGATTGGTCAGTTCTGGTTGCTCCATTATCTTCTGTACTGTTATAAAATGAAGACCAGTGGGTAGATCACAGAAACTCTCTTAAAGATGGTACATTTTCTTACAACAGGAACTGTAAATGGCTGTATCTCTGAATAGGTGTTTTCCATGTCTTCATTTTAGACAGACTACAGGTTGACTCTGATGAGACGAGTGATGATATGTCATCAATCAGCCAGAACTGCAATGGTGTCCTTTCCTCTATCCACTCCAACATACCCATAGTGTCTAATAAGTCTGTTAATGACCGTTGCCCAGAATCCTGCAACACTGCAGACATTAGCAGGCCAAATTTTAACAGGTATGTTGAATTAGATATAGCAGTATTCTTGACTGTAACATGACAGCTTTTGAAGTTTGTGCAACATTTGAAAAGTAGCACTTTCTTCTTATTTGACAATATTTTGGGTTCCAGTGAAAAAAAAAAAAGTATTTTGTAAAAGTATGTAGGCTCCATGATCTAATCTTAGCATACTGGTCCAGCCTCATGGTGACCCATCCGTACAGGCATAGTCCTCAAATGTCTTATAAGTCGTTCAAGTCATTTTTGTGGTTATGTGCCACTACCCTTTATTTGAAATTGCTTGCACAGTGAACGTTCAAGGCCACTTACCATGAAAGCTTTTTTTATGTGCACAGTGTTCAGAATTGTACAGAACAGCCATAACTTGTTTCTATGAGAATCATAATACTTACTGTAAATACTACTCTGCCTTATGATCTGCTATTATGGAAATGTTTTCAGCAAAATTACTCCTGCTTTTAAATGTCGTTTTAAATTATTGGACAAGTTGTTTGCATACCTTTAATTTTCGACACAGTACATGCCACTACCTCATTCTGCTAATGCATTTCCTGTGATTTCAGTTTATTTCCTGCCTCATTTTGTTTGTTAGATTTCACCTGTCTGGAGTTGTATTACCGAGACGGCCATTTGCTCCAAGAAGCACTGCAGACCTCAAAGTGGGAAACTTGGTTAAGTTTTCTCGGCCTGGTGGGAAAATCAGCAAAGGTACCATTAAATATTTGGGGAACCTCCCAGGGCGACAGGAAATCTACCTTGGAGTGGAGCTGGAGGGAAGTGAGATTGGAAAGCACAATGGGACTTTTGAAGGGTCAAGATATTTCATATGGTGAGCACCTTTTTAAAAATACAACTATCTGATATTATTAGGAGCATGGATTAGAGTTATTTTAATACTGGTTTAGAGAGAACTACAGTAAAATAATATTAGATTATTAGCGATGGTGGCAAAGTTGCTTCACGAATTCAACATCCTGCATTCAAATCCCATGCCCAGTCATTACCTCTATGTATATACGATCATAAAGGCAACCAAAAAAGAAATTACTTACATGTTATCGAATTCCTGCTTAGGTAGTATACTGATAGGTGAAAAATGCATACATACATTCTCAAAACTATTTAATCCACCTCAGTGTCATGGAAGGCAGAAGTCTATCCCAATAGGACTATCTTTGAGGAAGGAAGTTCTTATGCACACACCCACACCAGGTCCAACTCGGAAGTGACAGTTAACCTACCTGACCTGCGTGTCTCTGCAGAGGTATGAGGAATATTGGTGTACAAGGAGACAAACCCATAGAGACATGGGGAGTACATGCAGACTTAATGTAGACAACTACTGGGCAAGGGATTTGAGTCCTGGACACTTTATCTGTGGAGCAGTACTTCTATTCATGCAGCGTAAATACCGTGTGAAGATCATGTCACAAGTGTTTCTATTTTTCTTTTATTTTCGTCACAATGACTTTCACAGAAATTCCAGCATAAATACGAAAGTCTGACAAAGAATTTGAGATACTTAGAGACCTGCTAGTTTTTCAAAATCTGGTCCTGAATGTTAACTATTCATCCAGTGACTTTCTTATATGCCGAAACTCATCCTAATGTTGTAGCATTAACATACAAATTTGGTAAAAACAGTCTTACCATTTACCTTTTCTCTCTCTCTTTCTCTTTTAGCAAACCCAACAAAGGAGTCTTTGTCTGTTTTAATAAAGTGATCATGGCATGGGAGTAGGACTGCAGCAGAATGGCCTACACATTTTTTTTGTTCTTTTTCTTAGCTACACCCTTAGGATGTGACATTACATTTTATAATTTTTTAATGGAAATATTTTTACTTTTGTACTGTGATGCAACCTTTCACTAATTTTTGTGAGTAAATGTTTTAAAACAAGTGTTGACACGAGTAGACAGACTTGTAATATTCTGTTAACTCACTCTTTCACAAAAAAACGAGTCAGCCATTTCTTAAGCAGAGTTTTTTCCTCCAGTTGGTTAACATGCCTTAAACACGTTTTTTACATTTTTTAAGCTATAATAACTAAGACATGCACTTTGGGATAACAGGGAAGATGAATTAGAGAAAAATGGGTGAGTTGGGGGCGGCACGGTGGCACAGTGGTAGCGCTGCTGCCTCGCAGTAAGGAGACCCAGGTTCATTTCCCAGGTCCTCCCTGCGTGGAGTTTGCATGTTCTCCCCGCGTCTGTGTGGGTTTCCTCCCACAGTGCAAAGACATGCAGGTTAGGTGCATTGGCGATCCTAAATTGTCCCTAGTGTGTGTGCTTGGTGTGTGAGTGTGTGTGTGTGTGTGTGTGTCCTGCGGTGGGCGGGCGCCCTGCCCTGGATTTGTTCCTGCCTTGTGCTGGCTGGGCTTGGCTCCAGCAGACCCCTGTGACCCTGTGTTAGGATATAGAGGGTTGGATAATGGATGGATGGATGAGCTAGTTGTGAGCAAGAGTGTGTCATGTGGAAGCTATGGATAAGAGGGGTGGACAATGGAGAGGTTTTTAATAAAATCTTTTTCTTGTATAAAAAGGACATCATTTTATGATATTAATGATTAGACAGTTGTCATCTTTGCTATTGCATAAAAACTCCACCTACTGTATAGATAACTATTAAGCCATCCATCTATTGATTATTTAAGCTGCTGTACACGGTGGCGGGCGTCAGAACTCATCACTACCATAATCCAAATGCAAAACAAAAATGCTTACAAATTTAAAATCAAAATTAGCACAGTTTCAGATATGTTTCTGCTCTTAACCTTGTTTGTAAATAACACTTGATTTTCTCTACAACATTTATTATTCTGAACCAGTCACCAAGATCACTGCCCGAAAGGAGCACTTTGCCCATCTCTCCATTTTCTAATCCCCTTTTATCCATTTTAAGCACTGTACACAACACCTCTCTATTAAAGAGCACAATCAAAAATACAATTCAAGCTAACCTTAGTCCCAAACTGATGTCATGCACATATCTCAGAGAGTACCCAGAAATGCACAGAGAGAACATGGAAACTCCACAGAGTCAACCCAAAGTCCTCAAAGCCCAAGTGACACAACCTCCAGCAAATTTCCTTTTTTCTACAAACTGTTTGAGACATTTCACTGAATGCCACTTGTTTCCTTGTTGCTAATATTCACAAGGCAAAACATTTGTGACATTTTGAAAAGTTACTGTGAAGATATTTTAATATATACAGTACATAACTTATTTTAGAGTGTGTATAATAGTGAAATTGATTTTATTTTTGAAAACAAAAACCTGGACAAATGGTAACCTTGCACAATGTTGTCTGAACTGTGAATACTTTTGCTTTTAATAAAGGTGATGTTTCAGTGGTTTTAATTGTGATGCCTTTGAAATATGTTTTCATAGACAGCATCTTAAACTCTCTGCTAATCATGATAGGAATAAACCGAATATAACAAAAACTTTAATTTGCCCCATCAAAAATATCACACTGTAACATTTTCATTGTCTTGATTACAGTGTAGGCTAAACGCTGCCAGCAGTAGACTTGATATGGAGGCTTTCCCATACTCATCATACTTTCATTAACAAAACCTTTATGGATTTTAAAGGAAGTTTTATGTGACCAGACTGCGAAGAAGGGCCAGAATACTAAAGCAGCTGAGACGGCAGATGTTTTCATAAATGGTTCTTATACCGGGACTACAATTATGCTAAGGAATAAAGCTAATAGAAATGAATTGAGTTGAGGGCTGCACACAAAGCATTTTATTTACAGAAGCATATCACTGATATAATGAACTTTGCTAATAACCTTCTTTGCTGTTGTGAACTGATATTTGTATTTTTATAGCATCTGATTTTTGTGAAAATTGCCTGCATGTAATGTCTTTGAAAAACAGGTTAAGCCGGTTGCTCAATAGATAGAAGCAGTCCGCAGACAGAGCAAGTACTAAAGCTACCCAAGCATGGCTCGCTATAGCTGTCTTGCTTCTATCAGAAATATCAGAAGCTTTCATTTAATTTTATGCATTCCAAAAAGCGAAGCTGACCACCTTCAGAGACAGGAAAACATAGTTTTATGAGCCCCAAAATAAAAGGGAATAGGCAAAATTGATTAACCTGTTGGAGGCTAGACAACTACATCATGCTTTATGGCTTTAAGGTCAGTTGATGAGCTAATCGGGGCCTTCCAGTCCTCAACCATCATGGCTGAGCTACATGTGCAGTGTAGAATAGGTTAAGAAGCTGGACAGCAACATAAGTACAGAGTCGCCTGGAGGACTGAACACTTAACACCAACACTACATTTAACTTGATTTAATTTTGCTATATAAAGCATTAATATTTTGAACATTATAGTATTAAACAAAGTTAACGATCTTCATGTCTGGTTTGAATTTCTATTTCCTGGAACTAAGTGCATTAGTTAGATCAGCGGAACAGGAGGACGCTCCAATAGAATTGATACAGTAGCTTAATACAGAATAAAGTGTAGGCAGTATACCCAAAGGGTTGTCAGAGTTAAAAGAGAATTAAGACATTATTCTGTGAATCCACATTAAAAACAATCTGCACCAGTAAGAGGAGAAGAGAGGATGTTTTGAGGAGAGATGTCCCCAGAAGCCTTTCCAGTCTTCTCTTTGGAATCCAAAGATTACTTTTACTTTTTAACTTCATAAAGACCTTACTAAATGCATCATTTAAATATATTATTGTTGATGACTTATCAGTCTATAAAGGGTTACAGACCCATTTCTATGGCTTCAGCACTCCAGCAAAGCTCCCTGGGATCAGCCAGCCTACCAAAATGACTCCAAGAGCAAAGCATCAAATCATTCAGGTAGTTACAAAGCATCAGGTGAAGAGTCAGACAGCCACTGGGCAATAATGGGGCTCACTGGAGAGTAGCAAGATGGAGACCATTACTAACCAAGAACACATGCCCGTCTCTCAGGCCCCAGGAAGCACTTAGATGATTGTCTTTCTGGAGAATGTCGGTAAGAAATGATGGCATTCTACAGAAGGAACAGCACAACAGTAGTCAAAACATGGAAGAAATCAAACCATGACTACCATGCACTCCTCTCTGCTGGAAAAACCTTTGTAACTGAAAATGGTTTATACAAGTTCAATGGTTAGAGAGATGATATGATAGGATTTGTCTGAATCTAGTTGGTAAACGTCTCATCTGCAGACCCTCAGTCATAGGAATATAAGTACAGCTTATCACAAAACAAACAAACAATGAGATAAGCGTGGAGCCCTCCTATGCAACTGGGGCCTTGTGGAGGGAGGTGTGTGATGAATGGTCCATGGCATCAGGATACTTTTAAATAAATAATTGTGCCCCGAACGGTGCAGCACTCTAATCACGTGCAGCTTCGTACCAAGGCAAAACAAAGAAGGAATCAGGAGCAATAAGGAAAGATGGAGGTTGGAAGGAGGAATGACGGAGGCGGCAGGCGTGTAAGCAGTGTGCAGGTGGATGGAGGCAGGAGGAGTGTAGGACTGACAGTTGACAGGAGCTGAAGAGGGGTGGCAAGGCTGTATATTGACGGGGATTTGGAGTGACCCGATCCCTGCACTGGGCTCCCGTGTAAGTGCGGGGAGAAACAGCGGGAGACAAATGGAACGAGGCTCGGCTTGGACTGGGAGCCCTGCTGGGTGCCTGTAACCAGCAGGGACCCAAGGGTCTTTCAGAGGGGTGGCTGTGCCTGTCGGCGGGACGTTTCCTCATGCTGAGTGATCCATAGCGGGTAAGCCAGGAAGGCGTCTATTCTTAGAAGGAGGCGTTAGGGCTTACACATCTTTGACTGTGCATTTATTTATTAAAGATTTTGCCTGCCACAGATTTTAACTTTGTTCTATTAGGACATATTTGTGGACATTTTAAGCTTCTTGGATTTGGTCCAATTTTAATGGATTACTTATTTAATTATGAGGATTTTAAACTGCACTTTTGATCACTTGCTTTGTTGGATTTTAATAAAAGCACTGCTCACTATTTGCACCTTCCCCTTGCTGTATGTGTCCTCATTTGCCAGCCTCATCTCAGGATCAAGAGATGGCTCCTGGGTGAAACAAGGACTGTCCCATTTGCTGGTCGCAGTAGGATGAGCCAAGGCAGTGAGGACTGAAGAACAGGAGAAGAAACAGTAAGCGGGTTAGGAATCTGACTGTTGGAAGAACCCATGGACTCAAGCCAGACGAGGACATTTTAAGATTTGAACTTTTTTTATGGACATTTACTGTATTTAAAGTTCTTATTCTTTCTTTGTCCTGGCTTTAAAAAGGGAGGAGAGGCTTGAGTTTTGTTTAAAAATTGGGTTATTTTAGCACTTTATTATTTATTTGGTTTTAGTGCAGTGTTGGGCCACTCCAAAGACATGGGCCACCAGTTGCTCTGGAGTGAGAGATATAAATACACATAAATATTGTGGAATATGACACTTTATCTGCGCAGACCTAAAACAGACTGACACCGGAGGCACATATAAAAAACAAATAAACTTTTATTGTCTTCACCCGTGGAGCACGTCTTCCACGTGTCCCACAAGCACAAAAACTGCAACACAAAAGCACAAATCATATTTCTCTTCACCACCACTCCTCCCGTCAAATGTTGTCCTCCTCCTCCTCCTCCCGACTCCGGCCTCCAAGTAGTGGCTGCAGGCTCCATTTATAGCCCACCCGGAAGTGCTTCAGGTGATAATTAACCTAATTAAGGCTGCACTTCTGGGTGTGGCTCTGTTATAGCCCACACGGGCTCAGGAAGCCGTGCAGCTCCCCCTGGCGGTGGCCACGGAGCCCAACAGGAATGAGCTCCGGTGTTCCACAATTATGGCCCCGATGCAACCCAGGGGGCTGACACCAAGTGTTTCAGGGGATGTAGTGTGCATTCCTTGGCTGCTTCCCCGCATCCAGTGTCAAAGGGGCGTCCCGGCCGGGCATGGGTCCTGACCGTCTGCCACAATATACATATATATATTTCTCTATTATAATAAAAAAATCCTTGGACGAGACAAGTCTTTTCAGCCTGGGACAAGATGTGACTTTCTCAGAGAGACACTTTCACATCCCACGAGACGAGACTTTGTGCCAAGAGATTTAACCACTCCCGGAAATTAAAGACAAAGAGTAGATGACATAGTAGTGGTAAAGAGGTTCAAACACGTTGGCGCGATACACATGCAGAGCAGGTTAGAGATAATGAAAGTACTAAAATTTGACAGTCTCAAAAAAATGATAGTAAAGATCACATTAGCACAAACAAACAAATTATTATTCTGCGAAACAATGGAACAGCGAAATAGAGATCGAATATATTGTTTGGATTTAAACTTTAAGTTGGAGACTTGTAGATCATCTAATTCGTGTTGCCATCAGGGAAAAGTAGTGTTTCTTCCCAATGAAGAGGCTTTTCCACGAGAATTAAAAGTTTTGTTGTCTGGTGAAAGTGAAATCCACATACACAAATGTCAGAAACATGAAGTGGCTGGCATGTAGCGCAGGACAGGGGGGTTGGCGAGCAGGGGATGAAGCCCCCTAATATTTTATATATATATATATATATATATACACACATACATACATACATACATACATACACATACACACAGTGCATCCGGAAAGTATTCACAGCGCATCACTTGTTCCACATTTTATGTTACAGCCTTATTCCAAAATGGATTAAATTCATTTTTTTCCTCAGAATTCTACACACAACACCCCATAATGACAACATGAAAAAAAGTTTATTTGATGTTTTTGCTAATTTATTACAAATAAAAAAAATTGAGAAAGCACATGTACATAAGTATTCACAGCCTTTGCCATGAAGCTCAAAATTGAGCTCAGGTGCATCCTGTTTCCCCTGATCATCTTTGAGATGTTTCTGCAGCTTAATTGGAGTCCACCTTGTGGTAAATTCAGTTGACTGGACATGATTTGGAAAGGCACACACCTGTCTATATAAGGTCCCACAGTTGACAGTTCATGTCAGAGCACAAACCAAGCATGAAGTCAAAGGAATTGTCTGTAGACCTCTGAGACAGGATTGTCTCGAGGCACATATCTGGGGAAGGTTAGAGAAAATTTTCTGCTGCTTTGAAGGTCCCAATGAGCACAGTGGCCTCCATCATCCGTAAGTGGAAGAAGTTCGAAACCACCAGGACTCTTCCTAGAGCTGGCCAGCCATCTAAACTGAGCGATCGGGGGAGAAGGGCCTTAGTCAGGGATGTGACCAAGAACCCGATGGTCACTCTGTCAGAGCTCCAGAGGTCCTCTGTGGAGAGAGGAGAACCTTCCAGAAGGACAACCATCTCTGCAGCAATCCACCAATCAGGCCTGTATGGTACAGTGGCCAGACGGAAGCCACTCCTTAGTAAAAGGCACATGGCAGCCTGCCTGGAGTTTGCCAAAAGGCACCTGAAGGACTCTCAGACCATGAGAAAGAAAATTCTCTGGTCTGATGAGACAAACATTGAACTCTTTGGTGTGAATGCCAGGCGTCACATTTGGAGGAAACCTGGCACCATCCCTACAGTGAAGCATGGTGGTGGTGGCAGCATTATGCTGTGGGGATGTTTTTCAGCGGCAGGAACTGGGAGACTAGTCATCCTGGATGAAAACCTGCTCCAGAGCGCTCTTGACCTCAGACTGAGGCGACAGTTCATCTTTCAGCAGGACAACGACCCTAAGCACACAGCCAAGATATCAAAGGAGTGGCTTCAAGGCCAACTCTGTGAATGTCCTTGAGTGGCCCAGCCAGAGCCCAGACTTGAATCCGATTGAACATCTCTGGAGAGATCTTAAAATGGCTGCGCACCGACGCTTCCCATCCAACCTGATGGAGCTTGAGAGGTGCTGCAAAGAGGAATGGGCGAAACTGGCCAAGGATAGGTGTGCCAAGCTTGTGGCATCATATTCAACAAGACTTGAGGCTGTAATTACTGCCAAAGGTGTATCGACAAAGTATTGAGCATATATATATGTGTACATTAATATATTATATATATATTAATATATATACAGTACTGTGCAAAAGTTTTAGGCGGATGTGAAAAAATGCTGTAAACAAAGAATGCAAACAAATATAAATAATGATTGTTTATTGTTATCAATTTACAAAATACAAAGTGAGCGAACAAAAGAAAAATCTAAATCAAATCAATATTTGGTGTTACTAAATTTTGCCTTCAAACCAGCATCAGTTCTTATAGGTACACTTGCACAAAGTCAGGGATTTTGTAGGATTCTAGTCAGGTGTATGATCAACCAATTATACCAAACCGGTCACTTCTATCTATCTATCTATCTAATGATCATCAATGTCACACGTAGGTTGAAACACAGTCATTAACTGAAACAGAAACAGCTGTGTAGGAGGCTTAAAACTGGGTGAGGAACAGCCAAACTCTGCCTCCAAGGTGAGGTTGTGGAAGACAGTTTCATGTCATGGCAAGATTGAGCACAGCAACAAGACACAAGGTAGTTATACTGCATCAGCAAGGTCTCTCCCAGACAAAGATTTCAAAGCAGACTGGGGTTTCAAGATGTGCTGTTCAAGCTCTTTTGAATAAACACAAAGAAACGGGCAACGTTGAGGATCGTAGACGCAGTGGTCGGCCAAGGAAACTTAGTGCAGCAGAAGAAAGACACATCAAGCTTACTACCCTTCGAAATCAGAAGATGTCCAGCAGTGCCATCAACTCAGAACTGGCAGAAACCAGTGGGACCCAGGTACACCCATCTACTGTCCGGAGAAGTCTGGCCAGAAGTGGTCTTCATGGAAGAGTTGCAGCCAAAAAGCCATACCTCCAACGTGGAAACAAGGCCAAGCGACTCAAGTATACACGAAAACATAGGAACTGGGGTGCAGAAAAATGGTAGCAGGTGCTCTGTACTGATGAGTCAAAATTTGAAATATTTGGCTGTAGCAGAAGGCAGTTTGTTCGTCGAAGGGCTGGAGAGTGGTACAATAATGAGTGTCTGCAGGCAACAGTGAAGCATGGTGGAGGTTCCTTGATCGTTTGGGGCTGCATTTCTCCAAACAGAGTTGGAGAATTGGTCAGGATTAATGGTGTTCTCAATACTGAGAAATACAGACAGATACTTATCCATCATGCAATACCATCAGGGAGGCATATGACTGGCCCCAAATTTATTCTGCAGCAGGACAACGACCCCAAACATACAGCCAAAGTCATTAGGAACTATCTTCAACGTAAAGAACAAGAAGTCCTGGAAGTGATGGTATGGCCCCCACAGAGCCCTGATCTCAACATCATCGAGTGTGTCTGGGATTACATGAAGAGACAGAAGGATGTGAGGAAGCCTACATCCACAGAAGATCTGTGGTTAGTTCTCCAAGATGTTTGGAACAACCTACCAGCCAAGTTCCTTCAAAAACTGTGTGCAAGTGTACCTAGAAGAATTGATGCTGTTTTGAAGGCAAAGTGTGGTCACACCAAATATTGATTTGATTTAGATTTCTCTTTTGATCATTCACTGCATTTTGTTGATTGATGAAAATAAATGATTAACACTTCCATTTTTGAAAGCATTCTTTGTTTACAGCATTTTTTCACACGTGCCTAAAAGTTTTGTACAGTACTGTATATATATATTAATATGTATGTATATATATATATATATATGTATATATATATATATATGTATATATATATTAATATGTATGTATATATATATATATGTATATATATATTAATATGTATGTATATATATATATGTATATATATATTAATATGTATGTATATATATATATATATATATATATATATATCCATCCATCCATCCATTTTCCAACCCGCTGAATCCGAACACAGGGTCACGGGGGTCTGCTGGAGCCAATCCCAGCCAACACAGGGCACAAGGCAGGATATATATATATATATATATATATATATATATTATATATACAAAAACTGAAAAGTTGTGACTTTATATGTATTCATTCCCTTTGCTATGAAACCCCTAAATAAAATCAGATACAGTTAGGTCCACAAGTATTTGAACAATATTCATAATTTTGGCTCTCTACGCCACCACAGTGGATCTATATTACTAAACCACAGTTTAATTTATGCATGGACGGCAGACGCTCCGCATGCGCACTGCGCCTCAGAGTCAAACCCAGCGGCTTCCCAGAGTCAGTAGGTGGCGCACAAACAACACAACCTGTGAACTAAACCTGCTCTAATCCACTGTGCCAGCGGTCTGTGTGGCATATTTGAATCACATAACGGAAAGAGCTCAACGATTTGTAATACAAAACTGAGCCCGTAGTTCCCAGAGTCAGTGCGTGGCACCCAAACACCACAACCTGTAAACTACACCTGCTCTAATCCACTGTGCCAGCAGTCAGTGTGTGTAAGTTGGAGTATGCTTCCTAACAGTAAACGACTTCTACCTAACGACACAGCCACAGAACAACAAAGACGAGACCGCATGGATAAAAACAATACACGGAGGCTCCTACGACGCGCTTCAGACACACCAGAAGCAAAGACGTCACGTCTCCACAATGAAAGAGCTCAACTAACGGAAATACAAAACGAGCCCGTATGGATAAACACAATGAACGAACGCGCCCACAACGCACTTCCGACACAGCAGAGGCAAAGGAGTCATGGCTCCAAATGGAAGGAGCTCAACGATTAGTAATACAAACACGAGCCCGTATGGATAAAAACAATGAATGAAGGCGCCCACACAAAGAAACCGCTTTAGTACAAATATGTTTAATTAAATGAAAACTTTACCATGGCTACGACCTGTAAAGTAAACCTGAGGTAAAGCCTGCACGCCAGGTTGTACAGCCGCCCGAACGTGACCGCCCACACCACCGCATATACCACATTCGTTTAGTAATGTAGCCCTCCATGCCCGGATCCACCGCCATGGTCACTTCAGCATGCAAATCCACCGCCGTCAGCAAACGACTTCTCGCTGAAGACACAGCCATAGAAAAACAAAAACGAGACTGCATGGATAAAAACAATAAACGAAGGCGCCTACAACATGCTTCTGAAACACCAGAACCAGATGAGTCACAGCTCCAAAAAGAAACCGCTTTAGTATAAATATGTTTATTTAATTAAATGAACTTTCCCAGGACGCACCCACCCTCCATGATATTTCATCCCTCCAAGTATCGGAGGGAACAGAAAGTGATTGCCATTCTTGGATTTGCGATTCTTTCAAGAATCGCGGGCTTGCTGGTTTGAAATAAAGCAATCATTATATGCGTGAAGTATAGACTTTCAGCTATAATTTAAGGGGTTTAACAAAAATATCGAATAAGCCATTTTGGAATGACACGCATTTTTTTACATGGTCCCCCTATTTTCAGGGGCACAAAAGTATTTGGACAAACTAACAATCATATATATAATGATCATTTTCAATATTTGGTTGAAAATCCTTGACAGACTTCCTGAAGTGTGGACCCCATGGCCATCTCCAAGTGCTGTGATCCCCCCCAGTGACACTTTGCCAGGCCTTTACTTCAGCTGTCTTCAGGTGCTGCTTGTTTGTTGGACTTTCTGCCTTAAGTTTTGTCCTCAACAATTGAAACACACGTCCAGTTGGGTTGACGTCAGTTAACTAACTTGGCCATTGAAGAATATTCCACTACTTTGCCTTGAAAACCATTTGGTTTGCTCTTGTAGTATGTTTCGACTCTTTGTCTATCTGTACTGTGAAGCATCATCTTATCAGTTTTGCAGCAATTGGCTGAATCTGAGCAGATAGTATAGCCCTAAACACTTCAGAAATCATCCTGGTACTTCTGCCAGCAGTCATATCATCAATAAACACCAATGACTGACTTCCACTCGCAGCCATGCATGACCATGCCATAAAACTGCCTCTGCAGGCAATCAAAGTGTGACCTGATCTGTCACATGATGGCTGTATGAATAGACCTTCCTGTTCTGAAAGGGCCCTGACTTTGCAACACCAACTAAGTAAGCATCATGAAGACTAAGGAGCCCACAAAACAGGTAAGAGACAAAGTTGTAGAGAAGTAGAGATGAGGGGTGGGTTATCAAAAAATATCCCAAAGTCTGAATATCCCACAGAGCACCATTAAATCCATTATAAAAAAAATGGAAAGAATATGGCGCCACTCCAAACCCGACAAGAGAAGGCCACCCACTAAAACTCAGAGACTAGAGAAGGAGGGCATTAATCAGAAATGCCCCTTAGGTTCTCTGGTCAGATGAGACTAAAATTGAACTTCTTAGTTTTTCCTCAAAATTCACCCATGAAGTCCTGGAATCAGACTAGTTGCTCTTCCCTGGACATTTTCTAATTTCTATATTACTTGCACTTACAAATGTTGTAAATAAAATATACTCAGTACTAAGTCAAATTTGCGCTCATTTACGTAGCATCTCTAGTAAACTGAAAAACAGTAATAATTCAAAAATTATGAAATTCTTATGTCAAAGACAGTGTCGAATTAAAATTCAAATTCATTTCACATTATTAGGGATGGTGGGGCGGAGACATGCCATTTACAGCTTCACCTAAGGTAGCAAAAATTTCAGTGGCAGCCATGATTATTAGCATGCATTTCTGACTGTACAATCCAAACACATACACTTTTATTAAAATACAGGTGTTTGTTTATTTGTTATGCTAATACATGTTAAGTACATATAAATAAAATGTGCTATTATTATTGAAGTGGACCTAGACAACTGAACATTTTAGAGTGGTAATGTACTGCAGGAGGATTACTTCTATTTTTATGATTTTCTGATCCATAGTTGTTTAGCCCAAGTTAAGATTTTAACAAATATAAAGAGGAGAATGTGTAAGTTTAACAGTTTCCCAAGATTACCTACTTTAGCAGTGCAGCTGGTTTGATTATTTCTTGCAACGGTGCATCTAAAGACGACATGCATTAAAGTTGTGGTGTTTGGACTCCGAGCCTCCATGCTTCTGTACATCTTCACCAATATAAACTATTTTATCAAATTGATAAGCCGCACAATCCTGCAATGCAGAATACAAACCCAGATGTAAGAGTTCATTTGTGCCTTCATCGATTAGATCAGGGGTGTCGAACTCCAGTCCTGGAGGGCCACAATGGCTGCAGGTTTTCATTTTAATCACTTTCTTAATTAGTGACCTGTTTTTGCTGCTAATTAACTTCTTTTGCCTTAGTTTTAATTAACTCAGCTCAGACCCCTTAGTTCTTTCTATTTCCTTAATTAGAAGCCAAACAATAATGAGACACAAAACGAGCAAACAGGTGACCAGCTAATGACATTATCTGAACATAAAGAAAGGTGAGGGTCTCGGTAAGGTCGATCTTTCAGGTCGATAATCTGAAAAAGAAAATCAACAGTTTGGGAAATGTCTGCTGTAGCAAAATGAGAGCTGCAGCAAGCCGTGGAATTAAGTAATGTGTTTAATTAACAGCAAGAATTGGCTTCTCATTAAGAAACTGGTTGGAGTGAAATTGGTTGGAGTTTGAAACCCCAGTTTAGCTGGTCATCTGTTGGCTTGTTTCACGTCTCATTTCTGTTTGGCTGCCATTTAAAGAAGAAAAGAATCAATTAAGAGGGCTGAATCCTTAAAAACAGGGCTATTCAAATGAAGGGAAAAGGAGTTAATTAGCAGTGAAAACTGGCCACCTATTAGGAAAATGGTTAGAATGAAAACCTGCAGCCACTGTGGCCCTCCAGGCCTGAAGTTCGACACACGTGGATTAGATTAACAAAGAGCTAAACAAAAAATTAATGTATGGCATTGACATGCTTTTTGTAAATGACCACTGCCTTACTGCATAGTTTTGATCTTTCTAATCAGATGAAGTTTTGTTGTTTAACATAAATGGCTAAAGAAAATGTCCATGTGGGATCATACAATTTTCATTACCTTTAAAATGCACCAGATCTGATAAAGTACGCAAATACCATCAAGATTCTGGACATCTGGAAGAAAATATTTGAGAAACGGGGGTTTAACACATAAAACAAACCAGTAGAGTCGGCTCTTATTACATTTATTATGGAAAAATAACAACCACCATAATTATCCTATCTAAGTAAGGTATCACACATGCATAGCCTTTGCTGCCTTTGTACAATTCAAAACAAGACTGTAATGGAATTGATAGTAAATGACATAATCTCCACCCAAAATGAAACAAATCACAAGTTTAAAAGTCATCAAAACAAACACAAGTACAGGCCCGAGTTTAATCGAATGACAAACATATAAAGTAATATTAAAATAATAAACCTGGACTCTTGCATTTATAGTCAAGACAAACTTTTAAGTGCAAATAAATGAAAAAACTTTACAGGGTCAGACATAGTGCACAGCTCCCAGTGTACATTTATTGTGAAAAAAAAATCATTAAAAAATAAAATTTAAAACAAATGACACAATCTTTATCGAAATCAAAATAGCCTTTTACCTCAGACATGCGGAAGATCAGACACACACATAGAAAACAAGTTGAAGAAAGCAAAGTGATGCTGACAAAACACAGAGAATATTGTATTGGCACAGAACAAAGAAAAATTGGTACCCTGAGCAAAAAGAAAAAAGCCGCTACCCCTGAATCCAATGCATGACATGGTACCACCAAAGTAACCATGTGCGTAAATAACTCGCAGTGGGCATCAACATGGGGATCTGCTATTCTCTTATGTTTTTCAGGTCTGCACACATTGGTATTCTCACAGCCAGAATCTGTTAACAGAATTTTAATTTAAATAGCTTATGGTTTACAAATCAACAGCAGAAATGTAAACTACCTCAACTTCAGGATGCAATCTGGGGGTTGGAAAGCTACAATTAGAGACAAATTGAAATGAACCTTCAATGTTATGATTTCTGGCTATCTATTCGTAAAATGCTTGGCCATCACATAAGTAACAGAGGTCGGTTGCTTTGACAGAAGTGCTAAGTTGTTCTTAGCTATAGGATACCACGGCCTGAACATTTGCCACTCTGTCCCTTTACTATTAAGTCAAAGTTGTGACCATAGATTGCAATTGTAGTGCTGCTGTTGAAAACACCCATCCTGAAGTTTCAGCAAAAAATAAAAATCTATTTATGGTTTTTATCCAAACACACATATACACGCATTTTACAATCGGTTTTTGCGCTGTACACAAGCAAAACAACAAGGGACTCAAATGAACAGCAATCATTATCTGAGGCGCTTTTGAATTTTACAAAGGCAGGGGCACCTTTTGTAAAAGGAGAACAGACACCCTATTTTGCACACATTCACATATTATTCACACGTTATTCTCACTCAGTTGCCCAGTAGGACAAGTGGTTTATTATTACTGTAGCTGTCCAAGGCATCTGAGTAATACATCACCTTTTTTAAGGATACAGTATAGCAGAAATATGCATAAAAGTACCAGTAATATATTTTTGCTCTTTGTTCAATAGTTAACACTCCTCATACATATTATATAAAACACGCCTTGTGCAATTTCATATGCTTAAATCATACATCTGCTTTCAACAAAGCTGCAGCCAGGTTTATTATTCATGTGCAAATAAACCAACAGCAGCATCAAACAGATATCTGTGTTCTCATACTTTTCTTTAAGCTGTAAACATTACAGTGATTCCCCCTCCCATCCTTTCATAAAATGGAAGCTTAAAGGCCAGCATAACAGGAAGCAAACAGTTGTCAACCACTATCTTCTTCACTGCCAAGTCAATAGTCCTGAGCGAGGTTTTCAGATCATCAGAATTTGGACTAAGTTTACTGCACTGTTGCACTAGCAATAACAAAAAAAAAATTCATAAAATGCACATTATTTCTAGAAAGAAAGATGCCTGTAGAACACTGCTTGGTGAAGACTACAGATGTTTGCATACAATGCAGCTTCGCCACTCACTCCCCATAAAGACTGGTGGAACTGTTAGTACATTTTCCTCTCAGGACAGCATGCAGTAAAGTTTGATGTTCTCTATTTTGAATTTAGAATTAAAGGAATGATTTACAGTTGTAACCATGATATAAATGGGCAACATTTCAAGGAACAAGCAACTAGGATTGTTTAAGAACCTTGGATTGTATATTTTTAAATATAAGGCGCATAACTATTATCTTACCATTGAGAGGAAAAAACAATTACTTCATAATTTAAATTGTACAGATTGCAATTTACCCTGAAGAAAGCAGCAAGTATGAAGGTTAAGTCTTTCTTGTTATTTCCCCATGCAGGCATCATTGTGATTTTTTTTTTAATATAAACAACAGCCGCAGTTCGATAATTCAAGACTTTTAAAACAAAATTACCTGTTTGTTTTACCTGTCCATGTAAGTCGCTGAAAAGACAACGTGAATAAAAGCCTTTCATTCAGAAAAGGGTCATGAAAAGAACCTTATTTTACATCAGGATTCACCTTTTCAAAATGCATCAGCTTTCTTCACATTCAATTACATATTCAAAGGAATGCTGGGAAAGTTAAAACAAAATAAATAAAAAAACATGTCTTCCTTTGGCGCTCTTCCTGAAGAGCCTTCCAATGTTGAAGTTGACATGCAGCTTCTCTGTTCATATCCCATATAGCTTTGTGGGAAATAGGTGCATTCATGTCCGTTTCCTTCACCCACCTCGAGCCACCCAGAAGGTGTCCTTTTTTTTGTTCAAGTGTATCGTGGCATTTCACACTGCTCACATCGGTTTAATGCTGGGTGGTTCAGGAAAGTGCAGCTCTCACAATTCCAATGGGCCCCTTCAAAGTCTTCATCTCTTGGCTGCTGGACAACAGGGGCTTTTGCAGATGACGGATGCCCTGCCAATTGCATTTAATGAAATAAAAAAAACAAAGAAAGAAAATGAGGTAAATGTTTTTTTGCTTTAACTTTACTCTGTACTGCATGCCTGAGATTAAATCAACCAAGAGTACACAAGAAATACAGGGTGTCCATAAAGTCCGTTTATAATTTAAAATAGTATACAGTAATCCCTCTTCGATCGCGGGGGTTGCGTTCCAGAACCCCCCGCGAAAGGTGAAAATCCACGAAGTAGAAACCATATGTTTATATGGTAATTTTTATATTGTCATGCTTGGGTCACAGATTTGCACAGAAACACAGGAGGTTGTAGAGAGACAGGAACTTTATTCAAACACTGCAAACAAACATTTGTCTTTTTCAAAAGTTTAAACTGTGCTCCATGACAAGACAGAGATGACAGTTCTGTCTCACAATTAAAAGAATGCAAACATATCTTCCTCTTCAAAGGAGTGCGTGTCAGGAGCAGAGAATGTCAGAGAGAGAGAGAGAGAGAGAGAGAGAGAAAAGCAAACAATCAAAAACCAATTAGGTGCCATTCGAGCTTTTAAGTATGCGAAGCACCGTGCAGGAAGCATGTCACTTGACAAAGCAGCTGCAAGGAAGCCCAGCAAGAAAGGGAGCAATGTGAAGGTAGTCTTTCAACATTTTTAGACGAGCGTCCGTATCCTCTAGGCCAGTGTGCGAACAGCCCCCCTGCTCACACCCCCTCTATCAGGAGCAGAGAATGTCAGAGCAAGAGTGAGAGAGAGAGAAAAGCAAACAATCAAAAATAAATAGGTGCTGTTTGATCTTTTAAGTATGCGAAGCACCATGCAGGAAGCATATCGCTTGACAAAGCAGCCACATGTATGCCCAGCAAGGAAGGGAGCAATGTGAAGGTAATCTTTCAGCGTTTTTTGAGGAGCGGTCGTATCCTCTAGGGGTGCGAACAACCCCCGTGCTCACAATATATTTGAGGAGTTTTATTTAATACGTAATACATGCTCTGATTGGGTAGCTTCTCAGCCATCTGCCAATAGCATCCCTTGTATGAAATCAACTGAGGAAGCATGTACCAGAAATTAAAAGACCCATTGTCCACTGAAACCCACGAACCAGCGAAAAATCCATGATATATATTTAAATATGCTTACATATAAAATCCGTGATAGAGTGAAGCCGCAAAAGTCGAAGCGCGATATAGCGAGGGATTACTGTATGTGATAGAAAGGATTCGTAAAAAGGATCAGAAAGCTTGATGTATCTAGTCTATTTTGTTTTTTAGAAGTTTTATTTTTGCCGTATTTGGGGAACTGAAAATCCACATGAGTCTGTTGAACATGAAAGAGATTCTCCCAAAGTTAATGCGTGGTGTGCTTTGGGAAAAAATCAAGTCATAGGGGCATTCTTTTTTAAAGGGCAAGTTGTTAATGGTAATAGCTATTTAGAAATGCTGCAAAATTAACTTTATTCCTCAACTTGAACAATTAGAACTGATAGAGAATACAATGTTTCAACAAGATGATGCTCCTTGTTACTTTGCTTTGCATGTTATACAGTTTCTACATGAGAAATTCCCTAACAGATGGATTGGAAGAGGTGGACCATTTTCTTGGCCTCCACGTTAGCCAGATCTGACTCCATTGGATTTCTTTTTATGGGGACATGTGAAAAGTAATGTTTATTCCACCAAACCTGCACTGCCACCACCACCTGATCAAAGCACCGTGACGTAGTGATGGGCCACTCGATACTCAGGTTTCGACACTGTGTCAAGCTTTCGAAGCACTGGAGATCGAAGCGCCACTTCGAGGCTTGCTTCAAATGCGCCCTTCACGTGATTTTGAGTCACGCTAGCATAATAACGTCATTGATATCTGCACAGTCAGCAGTTGATTTGGTCACTCACTAGTCGGCTGAAGTGCTTTGGCTCAAAGCGTAAAAGCAGTTGTTCCTGCTACAGCGATAAGGCACGCTAACCCGAGGTCAAATCCTAATTGGGGCTCGCATAGGTTGAAATAAGGATTTTGTATAAAACAGTTAAGTAGTACCTGTCTGAAAGTTAACAAATATTTTTTGGAGACATTATGAACGATTTACATGGGGCACCTTTTTCCTTGGTGTGGAATCATGTCCACCTAGAATCTGTAACAAATTAATGAGCATATTTTGCGTAAGGTAGCACGTATTATAACAATCCAGAATCTATTCTACCCCATGTCGATCATATCAGAGAGGCTAAGAAATGCTTCACTAAAGCCGACGTGGTCATTACACCAGTATATGCGCAAGACACTCCTAATTACACGTTTTTACTATTCAGTGATTCCCAGATCTGTAGCTGATTTGTATTATTGATTTCCAAAAAGCAATGTGAGTAAAAGCGTGTGCTGCATAACTAATCACAACTGTCTTTAAAACAGAATCAGCGCCATCAACAGTGTCTTCTGCAATATTAGGAAAGCCTCAGGATTTCTGCGTTAATGAGACAAAAAAATGGTAAAGAAACTTTGCGAATTCATCCAGAGGTGAACATAAAGATCACTCAAGTACTGACAAGAAGGAGCAGCTGGATAAGCACATCTTGAGCCAAACTTTCGAAAAAGCACCTGACTTTGTCAACAACATCCTCACCCTGATGCCGAGGCTCTTGTCATGAATATTCCCTGCTCCTTAACCTGTCTTGTTACCCAAAGCATCAACACTCAGTTTCATTCAAGGCTTTACCGTCCTTCCTTTCACAGACATAAAATAAGACATACATTTCCTCTACATACGTGTCCAATAATAATAGTAAACTGGCAAGAACGAGAAAAAGCACAAGATGGGAATATTCATGACAAGAGCCTCGGCATCAGGGTGAGGATGTGCCTTGTCACCCATTATGTGAGCTCGTCTGTCACCCTTCAGTTGCACTGGCACATGTTACATTCGGGGGCAAATGCAATGGAGAATACCGACAATGAACACCTTCAGAAGTTGAATAAATCGACTGTATAAGTAGAACATTTCAGATAAACTATGAATTTTGTTAATCATAAACAATGCAACATAATTATTATATGTGTTGTTACTTTTTATTTATTCTCACCAAATGTTACATATCTACATGTGAAATGAACATGGGTAATATGTTTATAATCATTCTCACTAAAATACACTGTCAAAATATATTAATGAGCAACTTGAGACACATTGGCCTTTAGGAAATATCAAAAAGCGTGTGCGCTGTCATTTAGGACAATGCAATGTTAACTTGACGCACTCTACTGACGCGATGTCACGAAAAAAAAAGAAACCGCACAGTCCATGCAAACTCATATCCTCCTTGGTTTTTGACCTTATGATTAATTGTCAATATCAAATCAATAAAGTCATTTTAAGAAGATTACTGAATTACAGAATTAGAAAAGCACACTGTTTAAGTGCTGCTGCCATATGGATACAGTAACCTCGGTCCCACCTGCTGAAAAGCCATCAAGCAGTCGCTAAATCTGACATTCTCTGCGGTTTTCAGTTGTGCTAATTAACTTGGTCCAGACACAAGATCAGCAACTGCAGTCAGTCAGCAAGTCTGACATACCTTATGACCAGAAGTCATATCTCATATATATTTCTCTTCTGGTTCGTCCTGCTTCCACTTCAAAACCGGTCCCGCCCACAAGCAGCCAACACAGCATTTCTCGATTCCTATTTGTCGTCTTCCATGTCACGCACTATACTGGCCTGCTGAGCGTAATACATCCAACAACAACAACAACAACATTTATTTATATAGCACATTTTCATACAAAAAGTAGCTCAAAGTGCTTTACATAATGAAGAGAAGAAAAATAAAAGACAAAATAAGAAATTAAAATAAGACAACATTAATTAACATAGAAAGGAGTAAGGTCTGATGGCCAGGGTGGAAAGAAAAAACAAAAAAAAAACTCCAGAAGGCTGGAGAAAAAAATAAAATCTGTAGGGGTTCCAGGCCACGAGACCGCCCAGTCCCCTTTGGGCATTCTACCTAACATAAATGAAATAGTCCTCTTTGTAGTTCGGGCTTTTCACGGAGTCACTTGATGCTGAACAAGTACCCGAGGTGCTGCCACAACAGTAAAGTAGCTTTACTACCTTTGCGGGAGCCACCTGTGTCTTTACAACAGCTTCTTACACAGCAAACATCAGAAGCTAAAAATTATCGTGAACACGTCTGAGAATACAACCCTTCTCTAGCATTTGCTTCCATGGTTGCATTGATAACTCAACCTCCCGGCCACGGATCATACTGTTTTAAAATACACGGGCAAATTTATCACCAAATCTCTCCACTATATGCTAACACTTCTACATCTCCAGGATATGGACAGTTGTATGTTTTTGACACAGCGCAAGCTACTGATACAATGCCCCGACATTGCAGCGAATTTCGTCGTGGAAGATGGCGAAACGCCTGCCGAAAGGGACATTTGCATCTATCCCATACGCAACCTATAAACAGATTTCCACGCTAAATATGAATTGCGATCCTGTGGTTTACCCACTTTTATTCCCTTATGGAGACATTGGCTGGCACAAAGATTTACAACATGTTACCGATAAAAGAACCGCCAAGCAAATAAGGCTTACTCAATGCCAATTTTATGCATACAGATTAGCAATGAGGAATACATTTAGTATTTTGCACTCCAGCGGCAAACTATTCAAACAGTACGTCGTAGATGCGTATGTTAAAACAGAGGGCGCGCGTCTCAACTATCTCAGATTACATCAACAAGATCTGCAAGTGGAACAATACAATGTTTGAATACAGACGCACTGCAAGCAAATGCTGAAAATAACAACGTACATGTAGACAAAATGATAATATTACCATCCACATTTCCAGGAAGTCCAAGATACATGAAACAAAACTATCAGGATGCCATGGCTATAGTACGTAAACTCAGAAAGCCTGATTTATTTATCACTTTCACATGTAATCCTACTTGACCGGAAATTCTGCATGCACACTGCGTCTTTCAAGAAGTATTTATTTCTACTTGATTTCTGAATTCCTTTCTCACCGTTTTCCGTTCCTATTCTTACACCGCCGTATGCTACGGCGGGCGTTGGCTAGTAATGTAATATTAGCTCAGTTTATTAACTAGAATCTTCTCATCTGTGAACTGTTTTTACTGACACTCTGAAGTGAATGCAACCTACCTAGAACCTACCGGTCCAGTCTGTGAGAACACAGACACTCTCTCTCCTACATTGCTATGCACACTCACACATATATATATACACACCCCAAAGAGCTAGGAGGCAATGTTAAAATCATAAACAGGCAGTAATCAGGCAGGGATTTCAACCCAGGCTTTGAGAACTATGCAAACCACATTTCAATGGTTAGTCAGATGCCTTAATTATTGAAGCCATTTTTACATCACTAACATATGACACATTGATTTTTCTTATGTATCATATTTTTACATGATGTTATTTCCTTTTTTGTTATTCCCTGATGCACATGACAAAAGAAAACCATGCATCCACCCAATCGTCCACCTATTTCCTCAACCTCAGGTGTGTTTTTGCAGAGAATTCTTACTTTTTCTTTAAAAAGAAATTACGATTATAACTTGATGTGTGTCAATAAAATTGAGAATAAACACTGTTTATAGTAATACTTTAACTATATTTGTACAAGAATATCTTGTACCACTTACATCACTAAGTTATATGGTAGTCAGAGGTAAGGTATGGAATGCTGCAGCACACTAACTATAGTACATACAATAAAAAGCTTGTGATCAGTAGTGTAAAGATGATGCAGTAAAACTACAGCCAACTGATATTTAAAACCACTCAGCAATGGACTGAGAGACCCCCCCCACCCCCCCAAGTTCAATTTTGATTTATTTATTTTAAAAAGAGATATTATCATCCATTCTTGAATCAATTTAATCCACTCAGAACAGCTTTTCATAATGTAGCAAGGTATAAAGTACTCATTTTGCACGTAAAATTTCAAACAGTTCTAATTTTCTGATTCTGCTAAAAGCTACAACAAACACAAACAGAACTGGCTGATGTCGTTAGCATAATTGCCTGATGTTAAGAGTGGTGTTCCATAGGGGTCAGTGCTAGGGCCGCTGCTATTTTTAGTATATATAAATGATTTAGATAGCATTATAAATAACAAGCCGGTTAAGGTTGGAGATGATACCAAGATAGGTGGATTGGCAGATAATGTAGAATCCGTTATATCATTACAGAAGGACTTGGACAGCGTACAGGCTTAGGCAAATTTGTGGAAGATGAAATTTAATGTTAGTAAAGTATTTCACATAGGAAATAAAAATGTTAGGTTTGAATATACAATGGGAGGTCTGAAAATCAAAAGTACACCGAATTTGAAGAATTTAGGCATCGTAGATGACTCTACGCTATCAGCTTCCCGACAGTGTTCAGAAGCCATTAAGAAGGCAAACAGAATGTTAGGTAACATGGCATGATGTGTGCAGTACAAGTCCAAGGAGGTTCTGCTCAAACTTTATAACACATTCGTGAGGCCTCATCTGGAGTACTGTGTGCAGTTTTGGTCTCCAGGCTACAAAATGGACATAGCAGCACTGGAAAACGCCCAGAGAAGAGCAACTAGGCTGATTCCAGGGCTAAAGGGATGAATAAAAGAGCCGAGCCTTTTCAGTTTCAGCGTTTGTAATGAAAATTACATATGACCACGCGATATGGAAATTATGTATGACCACAGAACATATTATAATACAGGAACTAATCACTTCGTTTGTGGACGCCATTTTTATATCGTCTTTACGGATTGCTATTATTTGTGTGAGAGTTATTTTACTGATATTAAAAAGTAGTAAACACAAACACGCCGATCTATCCCCGCGTCGCCCTCTCCTAGCTCTCATCTCTGGACTACAGCGCTGAGCTGTCCTCCACCAGGCACGTTCTGACAGAGAAGTTTTATTTATTTGTCCACGTGACTGTCACGGAAACTGCCACATTGTAACTTTTTTTTAGTTGGCAGTACTTGATAGTAGAAGAGATGAGGAAAACAGCTTTGCACCTTTCTACTTTTTAACTGCGCCAAGTTGTAAAAAATGAGAAGACGAGACCGCCTTCAGCGGCGAGGGGTCATGAGAACAAAGGGAGGCGCGGAATGTCGGGCTGCTCTGCCGGGTCGAGAGCTTCGCAGTTTCAGGCAGCGTCCTCTCTTCTCGCACTGTTTGCGACATTTCAAGTGCCCCGTCGGCTTCTGCGAGAGTGGAAATCTTTGCGAATGAGTGTAATCGGCGCCATCGAAGCAGGACTCTGTTTGTAAATTGCCCTGCATGACTACTTACTATCTCTTAAGGTGAGTTCGGGTCACTAAAACCCCGCAACATTCAAGGTTGCTTTTGTGATCAATTATTTTAAGAAGATGGAGAGTTTACATCTAAGAAGATGTATAGACCTCTTCATGTAAAGTGTTGGACTTGGAAATTGTTTGGACCTTCTGCCCGTAAAGCACGGAAGGGCAGCGTCCACATTTATCATAATTATTTTTCTCTTAAATCACAGGCACATAAGTACAAGGTTGTCCGGCAGAAATTTGGACGACCACATAGAAAATGTAATTTCTATACCACAGTGGTCGTGTAGCGCCTTTCAAAAGGAATCTACTACCGAGAGATGATCCAAATACATTTTAGCTGCTGTTAGTACTACTTACCTGTTGTGTTATACCGCCTTTAAAATGTAGTTTACCCGAAACCACTCCAGTAGTGCTCAATGTATCTTTACTTCTTAAAATGTTAATGTTTTACTGTTTAATAACTTATAGACTACATTTTTTTTTTTTTCCCTTGCACTCAGTGAGTGAAGCCACTGGGTAATCAGCTAGTGCTTGCATACAAAAAAACAGGAGTTCACAACCAATCTGGGGTGCACACCGTCCCACAACAGATATTAGAATGAACCTGTATTTTAAAATATAGAATGACCTCAACTTCATATTGGGTTGGAGGAAGATTCTGACACTAGAGATGTGTTCCTTGTTATAATACTACAAATAAACATTACCATCCACCTAAAATAATGGGAAAGCTCAATGCAAAGGAGTGATCCTGTTTGACTTGGTGAGGCAAAGAAATAATTAAAACTCAAAAACAGAATCATAAAAGGAAAAAAATCTCAATGTAAGCATATCTTTAAAGAAGGAATTTCAAACTAAAGCAACAAGCTGTCATTTGCATCCTAGAGTAATTAAACTCTTACATAAGATATGCCATTTACAAATTAAAGAAAAAAGGGAATATGTAAAATAGGTTATCATATACATCAAAACACAAGAATAGTGATTGTTGCTAGAAATGCAGGATTCTTCACAAATGCATTTACTGCAGTTTAGGAATAGCAAGGATGCATTTCCACTAGATGTCATCAAAGATCCATTAAGCCACCTGAAGTTACAGCAATGTTATTTTTAGGATCAGCAATCCAGAGGCAGACAATAAGTACAAGAAAAACAAAGTATTTCAATTATGAAATAAATTACTCTAATCTCCTATGCAGTATTATTATTCACTGTATATTACAATGTAATCCTAGGAATTCAGGCAGTTTGTCTAGTGGATATCACACTTTGCTTATTTAATCCACCAAAAAAAAGCTTATCCTTCTTTTGCATTATTTGTAGAAATATATAAACAATCATTGAATTGCTGGTCAGTTTTGATACGACATGACTATAAAGGGTCAGGTAAATAAATTAAAATACACTGGTCCAGGCATAAATTGTGGGGTTTGCACACACTCCCTGCATTCATTTGCATTTTCTCCTGGTTCTCTGAAGCTCTGCATATACCAAAGATGTGAAAGTTAGGTTAATAAGTGACTGTTATTTGGTCTGATTTGAGTGTGTCTATGCCACTATTCTCTAACAGGCCTGGTGCTCTAACCATGATTGTTTTTTCCTTTCTGACCAGTGCTGCCAGACTGGGTTCTAGGCTCTGGTGATTGTGTGGCAAAATAAGAGGAGTTGGAAGATTAACAAATCAAGGAAGGAAGCTTACCTTTTTTAACTGGCTTTGGGGGTACAATAGGTCCAGGTGGAATATTGTCATAGAAACTGTTCAGAGCACTTGGATCAAATTTTCCTATACATGAAAATAATACTGTAGTTAAGTTATATTTATAAGTTATACTTTAGATTCAATAGGTTTCAAAAACATAAGACAAAGTGTAACAATTTCAGTGAAATGAGAAAAATTAAAACAATTACAAATGCACAGTTACTGAAACCAGCTTTATATATTTGTTAGACATTTCTGCTCAGTAATTACAGTGCAAGAAAGTTAAATTCTTTAGCAAACATTTTAGGGTGGTAAAGAATGCCAATGTACATTATTAACCTAATTTTAAATTTAATCCTTTCAAATTAAAATTAATGACATGTTGAAGGATTAAAAAAAAAAACAACTAACCAGTCACTTCAATTCCCTGACAGTCAGCCATTGGGTTACGAATGAGTTATGAGCTGATGGTTATAACCTAATTTTGCATATACTGTATATCAGAATTGGCAATGAAAATGTTGGTAAACACTAGAATCACAGAAGCCTATGAAAATACTTGTAACCCTGGGTCACCTTAAATTCTTTCACACCTCTCCATCATCATCTTTTGTTTTGTGTGTTGATCTGCACAATCAGCAAGCAGCCTGCTATCCCATCCCCCCCACTGCTGCAGCTCAACTTGGGCAAAAAGTTCTCTCAGCTCAAGTCTTGTTTATCTGGGTGTGAGGTGCCTGGAGTTGTATAGGGTAAATAATAGAAGTGGTATTTGGAACACATGCATTTCATGTGTGTTCCGTGTCTACAACAATCTAGATAAGTGTAGGATAACAGGAAATGTAAGAAATATTCAACAAATACCTAAAATTGAAACTTTTTCATGTTATAGTACTAATGACAAAATTTTGACATGAAGTGTATATAATGTGTGAAGACTGAAGTCCAAATATCAAATAAACACTTTCACAAAAGTTACACAAATAACAAGTGCGCTTTTTTAATTCAAGAATATAATGGGAGAAAAAGAAATTATGTTAGTGTACTTCACTGACAAGACTGCTTGGGTGGTACAGCAGTAAGAACGGCTGACTCATAATCAAGAGGCTGCAGGATCGAATCCGGGCGCTTCCCAGAATTACATTTTTGAGTAGTGAACTGCTCTTATTGTTACTATTACAATAAAAACATACATTTGATGTTAGTCTGTAACAGCCAGTGTAAATTTACGGTACTGATAAAGGATAGCGGGGTTTTTTTTTCCCCATTCAGTTTTATTCTCTCAGTCACGTTCACGCTCCCCCAGATCTGACACTGCTGTTTTCAAATAAAGACTTGCTATAACAGAGGTGAACTCAGATGAGGGTGAGGGTTCTACATTGGAGAAAGAGAACAGAAGCTCTCCCCACAAGAAATTTACACTCACGCATATAAACAACACAGCCACACCAGGGGCCTCATGTATAACGCCGTGCGTAGAACTCACACTATAACATGGCATAAGCACAAAAGCAGGATTGTGCGTACGCACAGAAAAATCCAGATGCAGGAATCTGTGCGCACGCATACTTTCACGTTCTTCCACTACATAAATACCGATTTGCGTGAAAAGTAACGCACGTACACGCGCCTTCTGTCCCGCCCCAACTCCTCCCAGAATTACACCTCTTTGAATATGCAAATCAATATAAATAGCCTTCTGTGAAAAGACAATGGGAAAAGCACAGGGGAAAATATAAGAATTTCAGCGAATACCAAGTGGAGGCAAAGGAAAAACGTACTATTTGATGGTTTAAACAGTGGTATAATCAACAAAAGAAAGTTGATCAAGTGACAGTGTGTCGGAAAAACTCGAAAGATCAAATTCACAAAGTCGCACAGTGCCCGAAATAAAAAAGAAATCACATATCAAAGTCGCTGTGAAAAGGCGAGTCGTAGCCCACCGTCTGAGTGTCATATGAAAGCGTATTAGGGTACAAACAAAAAACATAGGCACACAGTAGGGAAAAAAGCACGAAATGTCAACTTTAATCTCGAAATTTCCACTTTAATCACGTAGTTTATTTTGCCATTAAAGTAGAACATCATAAACTTCATCTTAAAATCGTTTATTTTACTAGTTTCTCAAGTAGCATGTTAAAGTCTTTGTTCTGTATTTGATCTTCTATGTGCTCTGTGTGTGTGAATCACTACGTGCTTCCGTTCTTTCTCTTTCTCCGACAGGACACAGAATCCATTACATTCGAGATATTACAGCTCTCTGAATAATTAAAATGCTGAGATGTATACGTGATATCATTTTCATGATGATAGGAATGAAAGCATGTTATTAAACATGGGAACACGGTGGTGCAGTGATTGTTCATATCTCACGCAAGAGGCTTGCGGTGCCAAGTGCGACCTTCGATGAAATAATTTATTACAGAAGTACTGTCTCTTTCAAACGTACTAACCTCCAATTTCTGTCCATACTTTTCTTTCTCCAATCGCCACACAATCAGCTCTGTAATAGACGTTAAGCCATATGTAAGCTTAGAACGCTGATTCTTCAAAACTTTTAAGGAACATTGAAATATCTTCGTAGTACATGTTTAATTATTCTATTCGTCTATCCTTCCAGTGTCGCGTCAGCACCAGCAAGAATACAGTGCAAGGCAGGAGCTATCCTTGAACTATACGCTGCAGCACCGTGTCCTCACATGTTTAATTATTAACAATACAGATTATTTAAATGAAGTTAAAGTTTTACCTGTATACTATAAGCAACATATTTTGCTGCATTTCATCTTAAAAATGATATTGTCATCATACGCGCTTTATAAAGTAGCGCAGGTTGTGCAATATTATAACTGTAGTGCAAGTTTACAGTGAGGTGATTGTACTTATAAGTACAAACAGTTCTACAAGGAGCACTTGATGGACTGATTGAGAGCGTTTATAGTTATTGGGATGAAACTGTTTCTGAAATGCGAGGTCCGTACAGGAAAGGCTTTGACGCTTTTTGCCGTGGTTGAGGTATGTACTTGAAACTGTATACCGATAATTCTCTTTCCGATCATCTGCTGCTGTGATTCACACTCAGATACAGTGATATAAATACTCCGAGTGGTGCAGTGAGAGTAATATGGAAAAAGATGATCCGCAGTGGCAACCCTTAACGGGAACAGCAAAAAGAAGAACAAGATGCAGTAAGCGTAAAAACGCTAAAGCAGTTATGGTATTTGGAATACTATGGCTATTCCCTGGCCCATTATATTGCTACAGGTTAATTACAATCAGATCCATTACACTAATAAACAATATGCAGTTAATTTCAGTGTATTTATAAAGCCGCGTCAGGAATGTGGAGCTAAGAAAGAAAGGATGAGCACACGGGAACAGTAGTTTGACCATTCTGTGGACCATTATATTTTTACAGGTTAATTACAATCAGATGCATTAAATTTATGAACGATATGCGGTTAATTTCAGTGTATTTGATAAAGCCGCCGCCGTGGATGTGGATCTAAGAAAGAAAGGGTGATCACACAGGAACAGTAGCACTGCTTTGACGCTGGGTGCCGCCAGTCTGCAAAACCGAGGGGAGAAATTGCATACGCCAAGGTATGAGTTACCGTGGAAATGTGCATGGCTTTACGCCAAGTTTAGGTTTTATACATCACGATTTGAGCGTGGAAAGGTTCGTACGCAACATTTCTGTGCGTACGCACCGTTTATACATGAGGCCCCAGGCGTAAAGGCGAAAGATGGCACCATTTGGATGCAGCAAGACGTTGGGCGTCATCCTGCCAGTTGGGTCTGCCACACGTGTCCTTCAACGAAACAGCAGGGCTTATAAAGCTTGCCAAGGTATTGTGCAAAGTCCTGTTTGTGATTATGTTTTGTGATGGTCTTTATATGAAAAACATGTATGTTACTTATATAAAAGCTGCATCAAATGTTGTTTATCTATATTTATTTACTTATCTTCCTACAGTGCAAAGACACAACTAGACTGCAGAGCTTCCTTGTTTGATCGACACAGGCATGCTCACAAAGTACATGTGCAATGCTACTTCAGTACGCAAATGACTTTAGCTGCAGGTGGAAGCTCCTGTCGCACTCTACACAACTGTTGTTACTGTTCCGCTTCTATCCAGAAATGATTTCATAAGCTTTATGACCTTAGTCTCGTAAGTCTTTCTCCCATGGGACGACTGAGATCTTTTCCTGAATAAGAAGTGGCATTAAAAATTGGCTCTAAGAAGCTTAAGTACATTAGATCAAACTTATGTTATTGGCAATGGTACCTCTAGACCGAAGGAGGTCAGTTTCTTTCAGCATACAGTCAATATCAATTTGAAGCTGTCTGTTCAGATTTCTTTGTCTTGTCATATCCTCTGGCTAGAAACAAGAAAGGTAACAGATTGACAGTAATGTAACTCTTCTGTAGTAAAAACATTTTAAAGAATTCAAATATACATTTTACATACAAATACATAGTATTATAGACAAAAGGCATACTTGCAAACAGTTTCAAAAACGTTTGTGAGTCCTTTGCAATTACTAGATTAATGTTCATAAAACTGAGGTCTTTCAACTTGAGACACAATGACAACAAAGCACTATTGGCATAAACAAGTAACACCTAAGCTCTTTCACTTCCTCTTGCCAATACTAAACACAAAGTTTAAACATTCACTGTCCAATTCAATGATATTTCTGGATTTCTTGTGTGAATAGTTCTCTTCAGGTCATACAACAGCACCCCAGTTGGTCAGAATGCTAGACTCTAATGTGACCATTTCAAGGTGCTAATGTTCATCTCTTTAAGCGATTCTGTTGTTGATTTACACTAGTATGTTTTGAGTTATTGTCTTTTTGCATCAGTCAGCCTCTTTTAAGGTTCATGTAAAGGACAGGTTCCCTGACATTCTCATGTAAAATTTCTTAATACAATTTTGAATTGATGGAAAGCAGTCCAGGATCTGAGGCAGCAAAGCAGCCCAAAAACAAGATGTTCCTGTCACCATACTTCACTGTTGGTTTTGGGTGCTATTTAGTATTGCGCATTTGTGCCGAACAGTTCAACTTTTGGATACCTGTTCCATAAAATATTCCCCAAGAAACCGGGTGGAAAATCCAGGTGATGTTTTGCAAACTTGAGAAGTACAGCAAATTACACACGCACACTCTGAAAGACAGCAGTAGTTTCCTCTGCAGTATCCTTCCATGTGCACCATTCTTGTTCTGTGTTCTTCTCATAGTGGTCATATGAACAGGAACTCTGGAAAGTTCCAAGAAGTTTCCTTAGTTACTTTGCTCTTACTCTAGGGATGTTTCTAACCTACTTTAGCATTGCATACTGTGATCTTGCTATGATATTTGCCAGATGACTACACCTAGAGTAGCAACAACACTGAATTTCCTCCATTTTTAGCCTGCTTGCATTACTAATCTTGCTTTAAAAACTTCTCATACATCTTTTGATCAGTAACAAAATATTCTGTGTCAATGACTTTTTTTTTTATGGCTCAGGCCACCTCCAACCCACATTTCCAATCTCATCTTATTGACTGACACACTAGACTTACCCTAATTAGCTTCTGGGCACATTATCAGCCTAGATAGACACATATTTCATTCCAACGTAGACTGTGAATGTTTAAATCATGTATTGCTTTTGAAGTACTAAAGTATACATTTATACTGTGATTGGCTTAAGAAGATTATGTTTATTATCTATTATTATGATTTCAGTGCATATAAAAAGTATTCATTCCTCTGTAAATTTTCGCATTTTATTGATATACAGCTTTGAATCACAGAAGATTTTAGTTGGTCTTTTTTGACACTGATCATAATGTTAAAATGAAAACAGATATTTGAAAAAAGGTTTAAATTACTTACAGATATAATACACAAACTAAGTGATCTAATAACTATTCACCTCCTTTAATATGACACACCTACTTTATCACTGGTTATAATAGCCAATTTAAGCTGATGTCCCATTATGCGACCTTTAGTCATTGGGTACTTCAGACTTGCTGACTGAAAGTTGCTGATCTCATTACCACACCAGTTGCATGCCAACTTTCCAGCACAGTTGTGCCCCTTTTTATGACAAACAATAGCATTATGCCTGATGGAGCCTATGCTTTACAGCAAATTCAACTGCAATCTCAGCCTTTTTTCTTTTGTTCATTCTGTCACGGTACTTAAAACATGAAACAGACAGATTTTTGTTTGCAAGATTTCAAAATACCTGTATTCTGTATTCTTCATCTCTGTCATAGAATTTTTGTCACAGGGTTTGAAATGACTGTCTTATAAATGCACCTGTATCTGTAAGGTGCAACTTGAGGGGAGTCAGTATCGTATCGTAATCTAACCAATATAATGAAAACAAAAGCCCACAATTCCACCAAAAGTAGAATAAAAAGCACAAGTTGAGATGGACACATGAGAATATTAAAGCCACTACGTACCCCTTAAGAGTCCAGTTTAACATTAATCATTAAAAAATAGAAAAAGTCCTTTTCACTGTGTGGTATCCTACCTGGTTACATTCTAAAAACATAGGAACGCTTGTAGTTCACGTTTGGATTAATAATTTTTAAAAGATAACTGTTATAAAACAACAAAAGTACAGACACATTTAGCCAAAAAATCAATTATTTAACTTTTTCTTTTTTTAATTTACCAAAACTTAACACTAGAATTACCAGAGTCTACAAAAACACTCGTAGATCCGGCCCACCTTAAAACCATTCGCACCTCTCCGCCAGCGTCCTTTGTCCTCTAAATGTGCCGATAAAAACAAGCTGCAAGCAGCCGGCTATTCCATCCCCCCACCGACTTAGAACGTGCACGAGCATCTCCCAGCTCATGCCTTGATTGATTATCTGGGAGTGAAGTGGAGTTTTAGAGTGGAAATAATAGATCGTTATTTGGAACACACGCATTTCATGTATGTTCCGTTTCTACAGTAATCTGTGTAAACACATTGTTAAAACAGAAACTTTTTCATATTTTAGTAGTAAATGACAAAATGTTGGTATAAACTTTATAATGTGTGAAATCTGAAGTCCAAAGATCAAATAAACACTTTCACTAAAGGTTCAAGAACAATACAACAGCTTCCGCGGCGTTGCGGTAAGATTTGCTGTCTCAGAGCACAGCAGGCTTGCTGTCCCTCAGAGACCCGAGTTCGATTCCCCGTTGAGGAAAAAGTGTTATTTTTTTTTTCTTTTTAACCTCAAACGGACATAAAATTTATAAATTGGTATGCACTGTCAGTTAATGAGATCGTTATATTTTCATGTGGGATGCTCCTTTTAAAATATTTTTTAACAATATGAGACTGCAATTAACACGAACAAGTGTCCTTATAACTGCTATTTGTAAGATCCATAACACACAGACAGACAGAGCACTGCATAATAGAGAGACAGACAAGCAGAAAAGTCACTAGATATATAAACAAACAGCGAAGGCACATGTACTGAAAGAAAAAAAAAAATATCAATATGTGTGTTGATCCTGCTGCACTGAATAAGCTCACGCTGTAGCGGGGCTACATAGTTAGTGTTGTCAAATGTCAATACTGAATGCGTCGTTTCCATTGTCCCGTTTGCTGTATGTGTGTATCAGTAAATGGTGGAAGAAGACCACAGCCTCAAACCTGGAAAACACCTGTTCATTATTAATCAATTACAGCTGTCACAGGACTATTTAAGCAATCAGGAGGGAATAATCAAGAGAAGAGAAAGGAAGGAGAAGGGAGACCATTTTTTCACGACCACGAGCCATCTGTACCTGCTGTATTCCACATCGCGCATTTTCATCCAGTTTGTTTTTCAATCCGCCGGCCTTACTTCAATACCCTCAACCTAGAGGGGCCCCGGGTCGGACTTCATCATCCACCACGCGCCGAGGATTCACGGTGAGGCTGCTCCATTTTGTTCCGGGAAAATCAAACGACTCATTTATTGCTAGTTCAGTCAACTGTATTCAGGACAGTTTTTATAACCGGACTCAAGTTCACGATCATTCCGTATATCATTCATTTTGTGTTATTTGTGTTGTTTGTTATATGTTACAGGGGCAAGGGAGGGTTTTATTGTATTTATATATGGTGGTGTCTCATTGTGGATGTGGTGGAGGGATATTTATATTTATATATTTATGTCTATTTTTGCATTTGTCATGTTATTTCATTTAATACATTTAACAGTATAATTTTACGTACCTACTTTTGTGTGTTTATATTTACACTGTCAATTGTGGGGAAAAGTGTAATTTGTTAGAGGTACGGCTTGATAGTTAAGATTCATACTCTGTAAATTATCCAGGCCACAGGTCTTGGAGGTGTAGCTGCCAGCTGGGTAAGGGGTCGGCCGTTACAACGCGCTATAACATCCCCCCCCCCCCCCCCAATCTGACTAAGTAACAGCGCAAGTACAGACGCAAACCAAGTGTATGTGTGTACTGTATATTAACAAAAACAGCAGTTTATACTGAAAACGGCAAATATAGGAGTGAGTGGGGATCAAACCGGAGACTCTGAATCACACTTGTTTTGCGTCCGTACTTGCGCTGTTACTTAGAGTTAAGAACGTTGGGGTTGTTAGAGCGCATGAGCTTATTCAGTGCTGCAGGATCAACGCACATGTTGATCTTTTTTTTTCTTTCAGTAACAGCGCCAGCATAAATCCACACAAGAACTGACGCTGTTCATTTTCAAATAATATTGCATTAGTGCGATGATGTTTTCACATATATTGTCTCTTTCTTTCAGGTGTGTAATAGAAACCACAGCATAGAGAGAAGCGTGTACATTGTAACAGGTACACACGTTGTAAATGTAGGAAGGACGATCCTTGCGTGTGTGTGTGAACAGTTAACATTTGAATCTGATGATTGCATAAAAGGCTGAAGTTACTGCTCTGTACTATTCTATCCTCTGCATGTCCTGGAGTACAAAAACAGCAAACAGCAACATGTGGGGACTGGCAAGATCGGGGAAAAAAAAAACACGCAGTCACTGATTACAAACTGCAAGATGTTACGCGAATGAACATGAATAATATGAATAATGTTGCATCCATGCCACAAAGTTTTCCAAAATGTACCATACAGGTCATAAAACAAATAATTCCAAATATCATATATACCTACGTCTGTGTTTTTGTTTTTTTTTTTTGACATTATACACCATAAGGTGCACACTAATTCAGCATCAGCAGGAACACTCAATAAAACTGAATTAAAAAAAATCAAGTGACGGTGAGATACGAAGAAGACAGATTCGCCAGCATTTGTGTGTCATCTTAAATCCCTCCAGATGAGAGAATGTCCAGTTCCATTGTCTCAAAACACCACTCACATCTCCAGTTATTCCGTTTCAAATGAAAAATAACAGCGTCAGATCCCTGGGTGGGGGGGGGGGGTGGTAGTATGTATCGTGATTTAGAGAGAATAAAAGTTAAAAAAACGTTAACTTTTACAAGTCCTATAAATGCACACCGTGTGTTACAGACGCAAACCAAATGTATGTGTGTACTGTATAATATTAACAAAAAGAGCAGCTCACTATGGAAAACGGCAAATATAGGAGTGAGTGGGGATAGAACCGGGGACTCTTGATTACAAGTCAGCAAATCTTACTGCTATGCCACTGAAGCTGTTGTCTCTTTCTTGAACCTTTTGTGAAAGTGTTTACTTGATCTTTGGACTTCAGGCTTCATACATTATATAGTTTATGCCTACATTTTGTCATTTACTACTAAAATATGAAAAACATTTCTGTTTTAAAAATGTGTTTACACAGATTACTGTAGAAACACACATGAAATGCGTGTGTTCCAAATAGCGATTTATTATTTCCACTTTAAAACTCCAGCAGTTCAGTCACTCCCAGATAATCAAACAAGGCATGAGCTGGGAAAACTTAGTGAACGTTCTGCGACAGTGAGGGATGGAATAGCCAGCTGCTTGCTGCTCATCTTAATCAGCACATTTAGAAGACAAAAGACGCTGGCGGAGAGGTGAGAACGGTTTTAAGGTGGGCCGGATCTACGAGTTTTTTCGTAGACTCTGGTAATTCTAGTGTTAAGACAGATTTTCCTTGTTTTGGTTGATCTGAGCCTAGTTATTACCCAATTTCATTTATCATTTCATTGCATGTATTTTGAAGGTGGACAGCCCAGAAGCCTCACTGATGCAGCACCCTAGGGCTGAAACCCATGGCCACTTTAAGTCTATGTGGCGTTTGTGTGCTTTCCCCATGTCTGTGGGTTTTTTCCTCTGGATACCGATCTCAAATTAGGTTCAGTGTGCATGAGTGGATTCAATTTTACATAAACAAAACAAGTTAATTTTCCTTACTGTAAAATGTTGTTGTGATTGTTGATGCTCTGTTGTAAGTTTGAGTGCTCACCTGTCCCATGTGACACATGCACAGACAGTTTGCTACAAGGAAGCAAATTTCTGGAGAGCCCGCTACACCCCTCTCAATCAATGATGCCCAAAGGAAAAGGTTTCTGCAATATGTAAGCTGCTGAGCAGGAATTTTGGCAAATGCTGCACTACACTGTAACCACACAGCCCATCCTTCCCAGTGTACTTTCCTCACCGCTGTTCTTATAGATCTCTACCTTTTGTTCCCCGCTGTTGAATACTTTTAAATATATGCACTGCTGTGTGCTCTAACTTGTTTCAGTAGGCATATCTGGTCAGCAGCTGAATTTTGTTTTAATTGGTAACCTTTGGGCTTTTTCAAATATAATTGTGTTGCAAAGCCCACCTGAAGCTGGCACTCAGTTTTTACATATTATCAGACCACAAATTTTGGGAGTGTGCCTGAAGATGTGTGGAACGTAAGCTTTATTTAGAACTGTGAAAGTCCAAGTTTTCAGAGATGCCTGCCACAAAATATTTTAAGACAAATTGAGATTGTAGGTGTTAAAATTTAAAATGTTGACTATTCTGTCCCACACGCACAAACACTTATTTATTAAATATGAAAGAAAAAGACAGAGACAGACAGACACACTATAGAAACACATGCGACTTCTTAGCAGCCTTATATTTGCTGCTGTTTTCCTCGTGCATCCCACATATAACTGGATGCAATCTTTTAACAGACTGTGAGAATGGCTGAGTGAGCCTGGTTGAAATTTGAAGGTTACAAAACCAATGTTCTCTTGGCTTTCCTGCAGTCTCCCAGATGAAATGCAAATGAAGGCCCAAATGAAAAAAAATGAATGGCATCAACAGGATGCACAAAAGCTCAGTAAGTCTGCTATGGCCTAAAGGCCAGAATCTGCTACTTTCAGCTTGCGTCACCAAGATCCACATATGGCAGGAATGCAGTGTTTGCAATTTTAGGGAGACTAACACAGCTTTATTTAATATATAATATACTGCTATACATTGTACATGTTTAAAACTGCTAAATGACATGTGGGGGGAAAAAAAGCAAGCAACCACAAGCAAAGCAGTCTCCTGCTGACTTAAGGACTCACATACTCTTAATTTATTTATTTTCAATGTATTATCTTTTAACAGGCACTCAAAGTCAATTGCTATTCTGAAGGAGACAACAGTCAAATGTTTCTGTAATTTTGTCCTTAGAAATCTTCTAGCAGCACTTTTAAAGAACTGTGGGAAATTAGCACCATTGACACTTTATGGTGAAAGAATACAGCTAAATTGAATATTCAATTATTCTGTTACAGTGCTAAATTAAGGCAAGATATTTTTATAAGCATGTTACACTTTTAAAAATACAAAATAAGAAACCAGATATAGATAGCTCTGTTCTAAACTTTAAAAACTAAAAAAACTCACAGCAGGAATAAGGTAAGTGGCATTAACCCTTCGTAAACGTCTTTGCATGAGGTCATACTCCATTTCATTAACATCAGATTTGAGGTGCTCCAATTTCTGTTTCTCTAATTGCAGTTCTTTCACAAGTCGCTCCATTCTGGCTCTTTGGTGCAACAGCAGAGCTACATATATATTGGAGAAAAAAGGGAAGAATAACATCACCACTAGCATTTCAAGAAAAAAAAAAATGTAATGCAAAGTCACTACGTCAGGTATCGCAATTATTCTCATAGCTTTCTAGAACAGCTGTAAACAATGTCCATTGATGCTATTTTAATTACTTCTTAATAAAATCATAATGCATATTTAAATTAATCTAAGGTATGGGTAGAAAACCTGCCAATGTTATGATGCTGAAAGTCTTTAAAGCAAAGTATGTTTATCAGGATATGTTTCAAGTATAAATGGCCTCAGTTTGAAAAGCCACTCCCCTTGATTAATATGCACTAAAATGGGAACAAATCATTATATCATTTGTTTACTACTGTTGTACTTGAAGTTCACAATTATCCTGTTAAAAAGGTGCATTCCGTGTTTTTCTACACTACCCCATTGTTTTTATAGCCTGCCAAAATAGCCACTGCACAGCCTACTCCAAGTGCACACAAATTCTTTACTCCATAACTAAGATTGTCTTTATTTCAAAGGTCAGAAAAAAAAAAAAACTGCAGATGTTTTGCTTTTATGATTGTTTGATTGAGCACACACATTGAGAGTTTGCAGATAAAAAAATCACTCCTAATCGTGCATCTGTTTTCTTATAAATGTGATGTACAAGTCACTATTTGGTCTGATTTTTGAAATGTCCAGTCTGTCAGCTTTAGAAAGTGCAGAGGTTTGGCTTCCTAAGGCATATAGACTCATCTCTCTAAGCTGCAATGATTGCTTGATAGGAAAATTTATTAGTGAATAAATGCAAGTTAACTTTTCTTGTTAACTTAGTTTGTTTTTATATTCATGTGACTGACAACTTTTTCTCCAATACCGTAGCTGAAATCCTTTATTTTCTAAAGCGTTCTCATAAGTCATTTCGGGAGTGAACTGATCACTTTTTATGCAGTTAAGAAGCTTTCCTAAGCTGTCTTGCTGGCAAATGAAGGTGCATTTCTGTGTGTGCATCAATGAAATCTTTATATATTACACATCCTTAAAACTAGAGATGGTTTACTTTTATACAGAGCTATAAGCCATGCCCTCTGCATATTACTTGTCTCTTACTGGCCCTGTATAAGCTATTAAAAAATTCTACGAAACTAGTTATGTAACTCATCCACCTGAACATGTTACAGGTAATGAAGCTCATACATGCAGACAACTGCAAATGAAAGTTTAAACTACCAACGGGCATTCTGACTCTTTTCATTGAATAAAAGTATCTGGCTTACCTCATGAGAAATCGGTCACCAGTATATCGGGTATTTGCTCTAAATAGACACACATTTTATTTTCTTTTATTACATACGTATTATGGAGTTTGTTTACATGTTTAATTATTTAAAAAGTATATATCTTAAAAGGTATTTATTTTTTATTTTAGTATTTTATGGACACTGAACAATGAACAGCTGACACGTGCTCTGCAGTTTAATTATAAAAATACCTAAGTTAACACTTTATTATAGAACATAAGGCTTCTACATGACTGGTTGTACTAGATTTTAATGGGTGGGGAAATTCTAGTGACATGAAATTAATGAATGTTATCGGTCCTAAAATAAACCAGATTGGAGTATTCTTAAATGAAGGTAAACTGAATATAAATAAATCAGTAAAAAGTAAGAATTAGTAATGGACACAAAGATTAGAACTAATGGGAAAAAAATGTTCTTTTTATTTAGGATATTAACTCAAAGCAATGAAAATACAAATTTAAAAAGAGAGCTACATGTGAAACCTTGTACACATTCAAGAAAAAAAAAAAAAACAGTTCTGGACATTCATCTGCTAGTTTGTCTTATTTTATTCTGTTGATACTTCTTATTTAAAATTACTTTACTTGCAAAACTGTTACTGAAAGGATGTATTACAGCTACATTTGGTGAAAGCATGATTTACAGGCTATGACTACATACGTAAATGTTCTGTCAACAATAGAAAGTATAAAATTCATTGCACTTAATATTTAACAACAGTAATTCCTAGGAAGTAACAATCCATCACTTAAAAAAATAATACAAATGATTATGAGTAAAGAAACTAACATCTACCAGTAATTTAGTTATGCAAGTAAATAATTTGTACTCACCAGCAATGTAACTTCTCACATTCATCCTGTTAATTATGTATACGTGTAGCTATTTAAGCTACTTATTTAACCAAGTGTATTTGTTAAGCATGGATTAACAGTGAAAGCAGAAACCTACTTAGTAGTATTTATGTAGTAAACACACTTTAGACCAGCCCTTCAAATCCTTGCGAGGCTTACTCCATGTAGCATATTAACAAAAACTTTAAACATTTCTCGTATATAAAAAAAAAAAAAAAAAAAAACAGCAACTGTAAACAGCAACAAATCTAGTGTGCAGTACAAGACAGATCCACACTAAAGTTTCACTTTTACTTTAACAGGAAACCAAACCCAATGCAGGCTCCGCTAATGTTAGTATTAAAGTGAGATCACAAATTTAACATTCACAATGGAGGAAATAAATGAAACAATTATGGGCTAGAAATATTTGGAAAATTTAAAAAAAATTTTTATCACAAATGTTTCTGTTAAAAATGTTTTTGAGCAAGCAAATAATTCAAAGCAAGAAAAAATAAATGAACAGAGACTAACAAAAAATGTATCTTGAATGCCGCTTCATTTTTTCAAATAGGAAACACTATTAATGGGTTTTAAAAATATTCTTCATTTCCTACTTGGCTTATGAAGTTTAACCTTTTCATTGCTTAAGTCTGTTACATGGTTTTATATCTTTTATAACTTGATGTCTAAACTTCCTGATTCTTAGGTTAGCATTTTGTTAGAATGCAAAAGAAAACTTGATTTTAGTGGTAGCAATATTATGAGTTAAAATAATTTCATATTTGCATCATATTCAAGAAGCCTATCATACTACCTATCTATAAAGAGCTCCTTTTGTGGTAGGGGATTTTGTTTTTGGAACAGACTGTGTGCAGCATGAATCAGTGGGTGTTCTGACACCAGCCAACAGATTTTTCAGAGAATACATAGTGTTAGAGTGAATTTCAGGAGAGTTGCAAAGCAATACTTAATTTAATATTAAAAAATATAACACAAAGTGTGAATGGATCGTTCTAGTCTACTAAAACACCACCTGTCCTATTAGCATGAAGAATATGAGTATTTCAAAGTTAAAACTAACAAGTCTACCAACATTAAAAACAAAGTATGTGGAAGCATAGATTTAATTCATTACAAATGGTTATGATTCAGGCCATCAGAAGATGTGACCGAATGTCTACAGTTTGCATGGCACTCTGGACCTGGAAGGATAGCCAAACAAGAAAGACAGATGGAACATGGATAGCCAAAGAGGTGCTACTGTGGTTGAGGCAGGCCACTTTTTTCAAATCATCTGAGCTACTATGCCAAGTTGATGCATGATAATAAAACCACACATTTCAAATACCACTTACACAGTTACAGCACCTAATAGTCCTGATCTTGCACTAACACAATTCATATCTCTATGATCTTTTAAAAAAGAATGTGTGTGGGGTACACAGTTTGCAAAAGATTGTGAAGTAAGCTCAGCTCAATGACTTGGATTGTTCCTGGATAAGGATGGATCCTATTGGAATCCTGTTGAGAAATGTGGTATTTGACTATGTCTTTGTTTTATTTAAAAATATACAAATGTTTTGAAAATTCAAACAAGGCTGAAAAACCTTACTTTTACTACATTTTTAGTAATTAATTCATTTGCACAGCATGTGAATAAATATACAATTTAGCAGAGGTGTGTAATAAAATTGATGCTGTTAGATGGTTGAACAGGCAGGGAAAAAAATCAGATTCTGACATTGCTTTGTTCTATCCATACAAATTATGTGTTCAAGAAAATTAAAACACAAAGCTGAATCTCATCCAGCAAACAATGATATTAAAATGGTTTTGTTCAACAGTAGATGATAAAATGCTTGCACATTACACTTAGCTACATTAAGGACTATTAACAGTACAGTATATCGGTTTTTCAAAACAATTCCTGTAAATGCATCACAAAGCAGAAAGTGGCCAAATACTTACCAAAAATAAAGAACAAAACAGATATGCCAGTTCCATTTATGAAAATTCACTGCTGCCTAAAACAAATCATTCTATGATTCTGAAACCAATCCAGCAATACAGCTGTTAACAGCAGTGTAAAACAAAGCAGCTTTAATTTTTTAATTCTGATATACTTTATTAATCCTTGAGGGAAATGGTCTTTTCTCCAGAACCAGATCAGATCTGCAGCAGGTGCTGAGTGATGGTTCTGTTGCATGGCATTGCTAGCAATAAAAAGTACTGTATATTAAAAATGTAATGTGATGTGAACAGATGTGGTTTATTGAATACAATTCTCATCATTATATTCTCAAAAATAAATATGCAATTACGTTTACTAACTCATATGACACCAAATATTTCAATTCCAAATACTGATTATATTAATACTGTACCTTGTGTATAAGCGTAGTCATCTGAGCCAGAGCTGGACTTCCTGTGATATTCCCTGCTGCTTCTATCACCAAAAGTGCCAGGAAGAGCAGAAATAGGCTGAATTGGCTCGGGGGCACCAGTATGCTCTCCTTCCTCAACCAAGTTTAAGATACTTTCACTCTCCAAGGTAGGAGAATCCGATTGCCTTTGTACTTGCCTCCGTGGAGATACTTTGATCTTGAAGGTGTAAGAAGAATTATTAGCCTGTGAGACTCTGGCTTGAGGGCTACTGGCAGCAACCTGTCCTCCGCCACTGCCATCTTGAGGGGGTGTTGGAGCTTGTCGAGTGCGTTGTGGGCCCTGGTGTATATACATTGCAGGAATAAAACTTGCTGACTGAGGTTGCCCTCCAATGTTCACTGGAACTCCAGATATTCCTCTTGATGGAGAACCAGGTGCAGGGTTTGTAGCAATATACATACTGTTCTGACCTCGTTGCTGCTGGTTAGGTACTGGTGATGAGCTGCGGTTCAGGGGCCTCTGGGGAGTTTCTAGAGTGATTTCAATTTGATTTTTTATGGGATTCTTTGATAAATATGGGATATATGACCCAGGCTGTGCTCCTTGCTGTTGATAACTCGGAGACTGCTGTTGTTGGTTATATGGTAAACTAGACATTGTAGGGGGACTAATTGGCATAAAAACATGAGAGGTCTGGTGGCCAGGCTGACTGGATTGGATCTGATGCTGTGGTGAGCTATATGGAGATGGAAACTGAGAAGGAGGTGGAGAACGATACGGCTGTTGGGACATTTGCGGTTGTTTAGAAGAGTACTGTGAGGGCTGGTAAGGCAATGTCTGGGTCTGGTAAACTGGGATGGGATGAGGTTGTTGGCTGTAGGGCTGAATATGACATTGGGCTGTAGGAGAATGCCATGGTGAACTCTGAGGTGTGTGCCTACCTGAAGGGCTCTGTGAAGAGGTTGTCCTGATGTAGACCGAATTGCTACCTGTGCCATAAGGGCAATTTGGTATCTGAGAAGAAAGCTGTAAGGCGCAAGGAGCTACTGGGATGTTCTGAGATAATGTGACAGTGATTGGGTTTAGACCATATCTGGTAATAGGTGTGTAAGTGGGAGACAGTCCTTGCATAGGAGAGGTATTCATTCCAGGTGGCAGAGATGCAGGAGGTGGCGTGCCAGCAGAGCGTCCTTGCTCATTAATGAAGAAAGGATTATAGCCAGGAGAAGGAGCTACAATAGCAGGGGCTGAATGTGGCTCTTGGATCATGCATATCATCTGTTGGTTTGAGCCACTGTTTCCTCTTTGAGGATCAATGTGTCCATCACTTGAGCTATGCACCAAAGTACGCCCACCATTTGCTTTTACGTTATCAGCCTGAAAGCCAGTGGGGGAGTGGATTCCCAGGTTGATATGAAGCATATGGTTCCTGTTTATCCTGCAGTCATCTGGACTATGATATTCCCCATATAAGTATTTGCTGCTCTCCTGTGCAAGAGCCCTACAACAGGCTTCCAGATTGCTGTTGTTCTGTAGGAGACATGAGAATGGAAATAAAAAATGACACTATCACTGTTCAAATAAATGAGAACTACAGATGAAACAAAAATAAGGACATTGTCAAAATCATTACTTCATCTGACAGTGTTTGTATTTATTTATATAATTATTGTATCATTTAGTAAAGTAATACGTATCAAATAGGTAAAAGGTAATAAAGAGACTATGTAGATAGATAGATAGATAGATAGATAGATAGATAGTATCATAGCAATTAAAACAGATCCTCTGCTGACGAAAAAAATGCACCTGTTACATAACATTAATCCATTGCTCAGTAACTATCTTAATGGAAAAACAGACTATGTTTTCTTGATAGTATGTCAAACACATTCCTACCTAGCATAGATCTGACTTACAAATACTAGAGCCCATTCACAGTTTGACAAGACGAAAAAAAAATTTTTAATTTAATCATCCAAAGTGTTCAATTGAGTGTTTGAGCTTGTTCATGTACAACTAGCATCTCTTAAAATAGTTGTAATAAATATATTTTTCAGTTATGTAACAAATGCAGACATAATTACAGTGTAACTAATCTGTTTTTTCTTTCTCCTGTCTCCCAAAAATAAGCATGTTAGGTTAACTGCCAATATTAAACTGACCTCGTATGCGTGGAAGTGAATGTGGAAGTGTGCGTGTGTACGTGTTCTGTGACAGAACCCCATTCTTATCTGGTTCCTGCTCTGCATCATACAGCATATGCTGAGATAAGCTTTGGTAATCCAAAAACTTAAAATGGGTTAAGAAACCTTGAAAGACAGAGAGATATATAGATTTTTGCTATGAGACTGCTATAGGTTTATTTTCCTCCAGACTCCCACTAGCTGAAGTTTTTCTTTTCCTCTACTCCTTCGCCACCAGACCATAGTCAGTTGAAAAGTACACTCCATGAAATGTTTTTCTTTTTTAACATATGTTGATTTAAGATTTGCTCTTCATTTAAACAATATCTAAAGATAAAGGTGATATAAAAATATCATACATTTTATAGTCATTTTTATAATTTAAATAAATGTAGTTGCAAATTTGGCATGTGGAAAAAGTAAGTACATTCATACATTTAATACTTAAATAGGTAATATTTAGAACTGGGTGCAAACGGTTAAAAAACCTCATTAGAGAAGATCTTAGATGAATCTATTTTATTTAAACCTCACACATTTAGTTTGGTTTGCTCGTTGTTGTTGAAGTGTGTGCTGTCACCATGCCTAGACTGAAAGAGCTCTCAGAGGTTTTCAGAAAGGAGGTTATAGATTCCTATGAGTCTTGAAAGGAATTTCTCAATACAACTGGAAATCAACTATTTCACTATCTGGAAAATCATCTACAAGTGGAAAAGATTTCAAACAATTTCCTAATTGTCTAAACCAGGCTGCTTCAGAAAGTTCAGCCCAAAAACAGAATGCAAGATGCTGAAATAATCTAAACTCTAGAATTTCACCCCAGGACCTGCAAGTTGCTCTTGTCACTGTTGAGATCAAAATGCATGAGTCTACAATTAGAAAGAGGCTGTACAATTAAGATTTACATGGGAAATGTGCCAGGAGGAAACTGCTGCTCTCTAGAAAGAGCATCGGGGCAAGATTAAAAATTGTCTATGAACATCTAGGATAAGACCAGGACTTCTGTAACAATTTCATCTGAACAGATGAGGAACAGATCGAGTTATTTGGCCACAGTACTAAAAGACATGTTTGGCGAAAACCAATTAGATCATCTGACCAGAACAAACTAACAACAACTGTAAAGCACGGCACTAGAAATTGTACGGTTTGATGCTGCTTCAGGACTTGAGCAGTTCGCCATCACAGAATTCACTATGAATTCTTAAATGTAACAGAGGGTGTTTGAAGATAATGTATGATCATTTGTCAGAGTATTTAAGGTCTACTGAAAGTAGACTGTGACAATGACCACATAACCAGTAAATCTACCAAGCTGAAAATAAAGAATTGGAATGTTCTAGAATAGCCAAATCAAAGCCCAGATCTGAATCCCACCCAGATACCAGACATCCCTCAAACATCACACAACAAAGAATTCTGCATGGAATTCCTTCCAGTCGATGTCAGAGACTTGTAGACAGCTATAGGAAATCCTTCTTGAGGATGTTTCTGCCAGAAGGGAAAATACCAGCTATTAGAGCAAAGGGATTATTTACTTTTTCCACAGCTGGAAATGACATGTCTGTTCATTTTTCATAAAATAAATTATTGCACTAATTTCCCCCCACCCCCCATTAGACTCTTTATCTAAAAATACTGTTTAAATGAAAATAAAATGTTGATATGTCTATTAGACAAAAAAGATTAAAAAAATTTCATTTGGTATATACACATTTTCACATTTACAGTGGATTAAAAGAGTATTCCGTTTCTGAACATTTGTGTTATGGATGGATAAACTTCCAATTTCTCTCCAGTAAGAATGGGATAACTGTCCAAATCCAGGTGTGCAAAGATTACAGAGTTAACCAAGAACACTTGAACCTGTAATTGCTGCCAAAGGGGCTGCTACAAAGTACTGAACTAAGGTTCTGAATACTTATATGAACGATAAATTTGAAAACTCATATGAAAACATGTTTTTTTCCATATAAATTTAAACAATAAAGTGTGCAGAAAGCAAAGGATTCTGAAGAATTTCTGAATCCATTATTTGTGTGTCATTAAATTTTACCCATACTTTAGACTTTATATAGTGTAAACTGCCTAAAGTTAACAGTATAATATGCTTAATTCTACTCTGAACTGCATTTGTATTTCTATTTCTATTTAAGTATTCTGGGTTACAATTGATGAATAAAAATGTGCAATATAAATAAATACTATTGTTCATTTGTTGGCTTTCATAAAAATAGTTTGCAACGAAGAAGTTACCAAATCAAACCTGCTTAACTTTAAAATTCAGGTTATTTTGACAAACTCCATTCAATATGAATGTACACAAGTATGATTAAATTTTCAGGAAACCAGCAGTTTAATTATGTGTGTCAGGTTGAGTAGCAACTACGCCATAGCAGACAGAGAAACAAACTGAAAAATGACCAGGAGGTCATTTGCTTTACAACTGCCTGTTTGACATTGATATTACTGACACACAATGTATATTTAATTTTTACATTTAATAAACCTAATGTTTCATTTTATTTCCTATGCCCAAGATAAAGTAGAGATACAGTAATCCCTCACCTATCGCGGGGGTTACGTTCCAGAGCCCCCCGCGATAGGTGAAAATCCGCGAAGTAGCGACCTATATTTATTTTATTTTTTATACATATTTTAAGGCTTTATAAACCCTTCCCACACTCTTATAAACCTTTCTCACTCTCTTGTTAACCTTTCCCACGCTCTTATAAACACTTCCTATGCTCTTAAACACTTTCTACATTCTTAAACACCTCAGACCAACACTGCACACTGCACGCAGCGATCAGACGTCAATGTGTCTGCACTCGCTTTGTGAAGGGGGGCAGTTGAACTCACGCTGAGCAGAAATGGACTTTGTGCTGCTTGTCGCTCAGCGTGTCAATAATTTTAAGCCTGTACATCACCAATTTTCCTGTCTCACTGTCTTGTATTGCGTGAAGTTAAAATGTTTTATAATAGTGAGATGTTACTCATATCCTTAGCCCGACATCCACATATCATATGTGTTAACAAAGTGTGTTTTATAAGTTTACATGTGTTTAAAGCATGTGGGATGGGTATTTTAAGGCTTAAACTATAACAATGTTTATTTATATGGTCTTTCTATATCGCGGATTTTCTCCTGTTGCTGATGGGTCTGGAACATAACTTCTGCGATAGGCGGGCAATCACTTGTATTTAAAAACCCGCGAAGTCGTGAATCCGCGAAAAGTGAACCGCGAAGTAGCGAGGGATTACTGTAGTACAAAACTACAGTGTTTTTACAGTTTTATTTTTGAAATTTTGAACACACCTGCAGCATACACTGAGAAACGACCCCATCAGGGATCTCAGGGAAGCGTTGCTTGAGATCATGGAGTATCTGAACATCCAGTGGCTGGCTTCCCTGCGCCATCCTGGATTATGGCTTCAGCTGGAACACTCACATAGGAAGAGGGTCAACGTCAGGCCTCTGGCTACAGTCCTCTGGCTCTTCTTGCATTTTCTTAAAAAATAAAACAAAAAATGGGAGACATAGTACAGAACAAATAAAAACCCAAAGAGCAGGTAAGAAACTAATAAACACACAAAAAATAGGTAAGAAAAAACAAGTCTGAAAATTAACTTCTAATCAGGTTTATATTTTTTCTGGGTAAGAAAATTTCTTAAATTACCATTGTAACTGCACTGTAGAGACAAATCTTAACACTGAACACAGGTTTGTTTATGAAGTTAATATGCAGAAAGTAGGTCTATCATAAAACTTGTACACTGTCAAGTTATTCACATGATCACACACACCGGGTAATAATGCAAATACCGAATGCACTGGAAAACCTTTCCGCGAGTCATCTTATCGGTATACTTACACTAGGCACCTTTGTTCCATACCGTGCCCAAGCACAATTGTCAACTCCCCTACTGGCCTGCCCTCACACTGTGCTTAACACTAGAATTACCAGAGTCTACGAAAAAACTCATATATCTGGCCCATCTTAAAACCGTTCTCACCTCTCCGTCAGCGTCTTTTGTCTTCTAAATGTGCCGATTAAGACGAGCAGCAAGCAGCCGGCTATTCCATCCCCCACCGTCGCAGAATGTTCACTAAGTTTCCTAGCTCATGCCTTGTTTGATTATCTGGGAGTGACTGAACTGCTGGAATTTTACAGTGGAAATAACAGATCGTTATTTGGAACACACGCATTTCATGTGTGTTCCGTTTCTACAGTAATCTGTGTAAACACATTGTTAAAACAGAACCTTTTCATATTTTAGCAATAAATGTTACAAAATGTAGGCATAAACTATAGAATGTGTGAAGCCTGACATCCAAACATCAAATAAACACTTTCACAAAAGGTTCAAGGATGATACAACACCTTCTGTGGCGTAACGCTAAGATTTGCAGACTCACCGAGTACAGCAGCCCTGTCGTGCCTTAGAGACACGAGTTCGATTCTCCGGTGGGGAGGAAGTGTTTTTTTTTTTTTTCTTTCTTTGTAACCTCAAACGGACATAAAATTTATAAATTGGTATGCACTGTAAATTGTTAAGTTTAAAATGTTGATCGCGGTCATTTCTGTTGATTAATTCATGCTTTTTTACTTAGAGTCAGAACAGTAGCTTATTCAGCTTATTCAGTTTCTGATCTGACTCAAACAGTGCCAGTATAAATTCAGTGACTCAGTCACAAGTACATGGCAGAGCTATAGCGCGTCTTTATGTGAAAACAGCAGTGTCACATGGGGAGTGTCTGATGATTGCATACAGCGCTGAAGTTAATACTCTTTACTATGCTTACCTCTGCACGTCCTGGAGTACAAAAGAAACCACATACAGCAACATGTGGGGACTAGCAAGATCGGGGAAAAAAAAAACACGCGGTCACCGATTACAAACCGCAAGATGTTATGCGAATGAATATGAATAATATTGCATCCGTGCCACAAACTTTTCCGAAATGTACTATACAGGTCATAAAACGAATAATTCCAAATATCATACATACTTATGTCTCTGTTTTTTTTTTTTTTTTTTTTGACATCATGGACCATAAGGTGCATACTAATTCAGCGTGAGTAGGAACACTCAATAAAACTGAATAAAAAGAAAATCACTGACGGTGCGATATGAAGAAGGCAGATTCGCCAGCGTTTGTGTATCAGATCACTGGGTGGGGGGGGGGGGTGATAGTATGTATCATGATACACTGCAGAGCTATAGCGCATCTTTATGTGAAAACAGCAGTTTCAAATGGGGTAATGATCTGAACGTGACTAAGAGAATGAAAAGTGAATTAAAAAAAAAAAAAAACAAAGCTAACCTTTACAAGTATCATAAATTACACTGGTTGTTACAGACTGAAATCAAATGTATGTTTTTATTCTAAAATAGTAAGAATAAGAGTAGCTCACTTCTCAAAAGGGAGTCGTGCAGGATCGAACTCGTGACCTTAAGATTCCCAGTCAGCAACTGATACTGTTGCGCCATGGCGGCAGTCATAGTGAAGGCGTGTCAATGTCGTACACTAAGGCGGCTTTTTTTTTTCTGCAGTAAATTCTGTAAATAATCCTCATATCTGATTATAAAACTTCTCTGTTTAAACCATCTTTGTACTGTGCTAACTTTTTGCATGAGTTCAACTTCCCATTCCTCTCTATCTTTCTATGATCTGAAGATGCCCTTAAGCACTGTGACTTTAAAGTGCTTCTCACAGTGCCCATGGCCCTGAAGTGAGCTCCTACAGGAACATCCCTACTGCCATGCTTAGTGTGAAATCTGTGTAAATTCATTCTTTAGCAGAGTGTTTGTCCAGTTTCTCCCACAAAGTGCAGTGTTGGGACATTTCATACAAAAAATTAGATAGACTACATTAGATGACCTGCAGGAAAATGATTCCTTTTTGTGTTCTTGTTGGCAGTGTGGTATAGCTACACAATCTATATTATAAATAAAAGCACACGTTTTACATCTTTTCTGTAAGACGGGAGATGTACCATTATCTGTTGGTTCACTCAGTGAGTTTTGGACAATTAGTTGCTGCAGGTTTGGTGGTTATCTGTATGCCAGGAGGGGAGGGTCTGGGAATACATCTCTCAGCGTTTCATCATTATTCAGTATTGGCTGAAGTTCTTTTATCATTTTTCGAAGTGCTTCAAAATATGGGTTATAGGTGACAACAAAGGGGACGCGGTTCTTGTTGTCTTTGTTTTTATATTCCAAAAGGTTGTCTTTATGTATGACAGTAGCTCTTCTTATTTGAGTGTTTTGAGATGTTTTGGGAGTATATCCTTGTCTACTGAAATCTTGTCTAAGCTACTCGAGATGTTTATCACGGTCTGCTGGGTCTGAGCGAATATGACTGTAACATATCGCTTGGCTGAAAACAAAGAAGCGCCTTGTATGCTTGGGGTTGAAGCTATCACTTCTTAGGTATGTCTATCTGTCGGTTTGTGAAAAACAGAAATTACAATGGTGTTATCTTTCAGTTGAATGGTTGTTTCAAGAAAACTGACTTCTGATTTTGAGTAATTAAGCTTCAGTTTTATGTTGGAGTGGAAAGAATAATATTCGTTATGAAAGTGGAGAAAGACCTTCTCAATGGCAGTCCAGATTATGAAGATGTCATCTATGTAATGGAGATACAACACTGGTTTTAAGACACACATCAACATAAAATCCTACTACAATTTTGCCATAAACAGGTTCACGTAGTGAGGTGTGAACTGACAGCCCATTGCAGTCTCCATTTGTTGTAAGTAGAAGTCCTGTCCAAATGAGAATAAATTACATGTCCATGTGAATTTTATCATTTCTAGAACTGACTCAGTGGGTGAATCAAGTTGCTGTAGGTGTTTCACATAATCAAATGGCATATTAGGGCATTTTATAAATACATTATAATACACTAAGAATAATGAATTGTTAGATTAAAGCATATAGCAGCAGAGTGAAACACTGTAAAGGTTGAAGGAAAGGCCACCTGTTTTTCCTTAGGACTATGTTGCACATGCTCTACAATACTCCCACATAAGCTTGACTTGGAGGGAGGGAGTGTTTGTACTGCAGGTAACATGCAGATGAGGCTGGATCAGAAAAAAGGCAAGATCTTACCCTTTCCAAAAGAGTTATCATTAGATATTAGACACTCAAAAACCCATGGACAACTGGGAAGGAAAAGCAAAAAAAAAAACTCAAAGATAATCTTTGTGCCTAAGGAAAATAGTACTAAATAAATGGACGGCCTATTTCCAGATTTACTCTAACTTTCAAAGATGGTAAAGTATTTTAGATTATACTTTAACAGCTTGTCTCACAGGTTACATCCTTTTAGGATCCAAACCAGGATACCTAGTGAGCAGCAATGCACATCATCTACAACTCTGACGGACAGTGCAATTTTCTACACTGTGGTGTTATGGTCTGGTAACATCACTTCAAGAGAGGCTCAATGAATTAACAAGCTAATTAAAAGGGCAATTATGAAAAATGCTACAAATCCTCTCTGACACACTTACACCAAGTTCTTTCAACCAATGAATTATTCAGCAGAAGTGTGCAAAGAAATGGTACTTGGGCTCCTTTACAAAAAAAAAACATAACAGGCCAAATTCACATGAAAATTCTCACCAGACATTGGTATTAATTCAAGAAATCCAAAAATATAAAGAATTCACAACATTAAGTGGAGAAGCTTTAGTTTGTAATGACTGCTTCGAGACGCTTCCTGCATCATATTAGTGGTATTGTCAGTCATGATGGCCGGTCCTTTGTCTTTTATGTTCCATTCATGCAACACTGCTGTTTACAAGCATCAGCTCTAGATCCTCATTTTAAAATGCTTCCTTTTTGTCTGAGGAGGAAGTGTGAAGACAAATTTTCAGAAGCTGATTTATGTAACTGGTACACGTGAGCAACTGAAGATATGGGTAACTTGTAGAATTATAGAAAGACACAAGTCTTCCCTGCTGTATCTTTAATTTCGACTAATTCATCTTCTTCTTTCGGCTGCTACCGTTAGGGGTTGCCATAGCGGATAATCTTCTTCCATATCTTTCTGTCCTCTGCATCTTGTTCTGTTACACCCATCACCTGCATGTCCTCTATTACCACATCCATAAACCTTTGCTTAGGCCTTCCTCTTTTCCTCTTCCTTCGCAGCTCTATCCTTAGCATCCTTCTCCCAACATATTCAGCATCTCTCCTCTGCACATGTCGAAACCAACGCAATCTCACCTCTCTGACTTTGTCTCCAAACCGTCCAACTTGAGCTGACCCTCTAACGTATAAATTTTTAATCCTATCCATCCTTGTCACACCCAATACAAATCTTAGCATCTTTAACTCAGCTGCCTCCAGCTCTGTCTACTGGTTTCTGGTCTGTGTCACCGTCTCCAACCCATATAACATAGCTGGTCTCACTACCGTCCTGTAGTCCTTCCCTTTCACTCTTGCTGATACCCGTCTGTCACAAATTACTCCTGACACTCTTCTTCACCCAGCAAACATCATGGCGAAGTGGTGGCTCTGAGGCTAGGGATCTGCACTGGCAATCAGAGGGTTGCCGGTTCGAATCTCGTAAATGCCAATAGGGATTCTGCTCTGTTGGGCCCTTGAGCAAAGCCCTTAACTTCCAATTGCTGATTGCTTTGAGTAATGAGAAAAGCGCTATATAAATGCAAAGAATTATTATTATCATCATCATAGTCCACGGGGACTCCTGTCTAATCTTGTCTGTCAACCTGTCCATCACCATTGCAAATAAGAAAGGGCTCAGAGACGATCCTTTATGTAATCTCGCCTCCACCTTGAATGCATCCGTCACTTCTACCGCAGACCTCACCACTGTCGCACTTCCCTCGTACATATCCTGTACAACTCTTACATACTTCTCTGCCACTCCCGACTTCCTCATACAATACCACAGCTCCTCTCGAGGCACCCTGTCATATGCTTTCTCCAGGTCCACAAAGACGCAATGCAACTCCTTCTGGCCTTCTCTAAACTTCTCCATCAACATCCTCAGAGTAAACATTGCATCTGTGGTGCTCTTTCTTGGCATGAAATCATACTGCTGCTCACTAATCATCACCTCACTTCTTAACCTAGCTTCCACTACTCTTTCCCATAACTTCATGATGTGGCTCATCAATTTGAATCCCCTGTAGTTACTACAGTCCTGCACATCCCCCTTATTCTTAAATATCAGCACCAGTACACTACTTCTTCTCCACTCCTCAGGCATCCTCTCACTTTCCAAGATTCCATTAAACAATCTGGTTAAAAATTCCACTGCCATCTCCCCTAAACACCCTCATGTTTCCATAGGTATGTCATCTGGACCAACGGCTTTTCCATTTCTCATCCTCGTCATAGCTGTCCTTATTTCCTCCTTGCTAATCTGTTGCACTTCCTGATTCACTATCTCCACATCGTCCAACCTTTTCTCTCTCTCGTTCTCTTCATTCATCAGCCTCTCAAAGTACTCTTTCCATCTGCTCAACACACTCTCCTTGCTTGTGAGTACGTTTCCATCTTTATCCTTTATCACCCTAACCTGCTGCACATCTTTCCCAGCTCGGTCCCTCTGTCTAGCCGGTACAGGTCCTTTTCTCCCTCCTTAGTGTCCAACCTCTCATATAACTCATCATACGCCTTTTCTTTAGCCTTCGCCTCCTCTCTTCACCTTATCTCGTTGTACTCATCTATTTTCTGCATCTCTCTGACTATCCCACTTCTTCTTTGCCATCCTCTTCCTCTGTATACTCTCCTGTATTTCCTCATTCCACCACCAAGTTTCCTTTCCTCCTTCCTCTTTCCAGATGTCACGCCAAATGAGAATTTTAAATGTTCAACTGGGGAATAACTGTGTTAACAGTTTAGTTGAAGGGTGTCTACAAGGGGATTCATAGCACATGAATAGGTTTTTGATAGCATTTATTATTTAAGAAGCAATATTTGATTATTGTATAATAACAACAACAATAATTATAATATTCACAATATAATACAGATATTTTATAAAGTAAATGTCATTGTATTAAAACAAAAAGCCCCCCCATTGATGTATGGACTCTGATGTGGCGATACATATGGTAGTTAAATTATGGCGAATTGTGAATGAATGCAGCGCTGTGATTTTTTTTTTTTTAAAAAAAACCTCCTCAAAAAAACATGGCGGGGTGGGGTGGTACAGAATAAAATGTGTTATAGCACACAGCAAATGGCCACCTGCATGTTCCTGCTTGCACTGAATAAGCACATGCCTTCTGGTGCACGGTGTCAACGCAGCACGGAGAAAAAAATAAAGAGACAAATATATGGGACATTGGGTATAAATTTATTGCACTTGTAAAGGTTAGCTTTTTTCAGTTTTATTCTCTCAATCACGCTGTACCACCCCACCCCGCACCTCCTGATCTGACTAACAGCGCCAGCATAAATTCACACCTGATCTGACGTTGTTC